>NC_058080.1:207454741-207754741 GCF_014858855.1 Bufo gargarizans
TCTTGCCAGTCATTGGAGGCAGCCATCTTAGAACCATTGAAACTGATTTCTGCTAGCTGACATTTTGGTATAGTATAACCTTACCTATATTTTATAGGATAATTAATTAATATAATACATATCTATAGATATATTCAATTAACCATACTTTGTGTATAGTATCTGTTTTGGAATAAGATTGGGGTGTACCTGCAGCATCATCCTGAAAATTAATCCAATACAGGGAGATTAAAAATATACTAGTGAAAACCCGGTATTATCTCCAAGGAACTGAATTCAGTTCTAGACCAGTATGGTTGATAATATATATATATTTATATAGATAAAAGATAAACCAGATTTGGGTTTAATCGGACATTTGTCGGCTGAGAGAAATCAAGTATTAAATTGACTTTTAATATAAGTGAGGGGTATTATTATAAGAAGGCATAATTGTGTATATATAGATATATGTTCTCAATTATTTTTGTCTTTACCACTATTTTGCATATCATTGATTGAATTTTATTACCGCCAATTTTGTTATATATATTATTTTGCACTATAAATTGTATTAATAAATTACATATATATTTTGTCTATAACTGGGTTTTGTCTTCAATTCAACGCAGATCATGAGCTTGTTTTAGCTTGATATTTATGATAATAAGTTAGAATCTCCTTTATTACCGATTTTAATTTATTCACATAAATCATATAGACTGTCAATCGGAGACAGCATAAATATTCCGACAATCCCAACTGCATAAGTTCCTCAGAATATAGAGGATGAACCTTAGGTTTGTACAGAAAGGACTGCAGGGAAGCGTACTCATTATTGCATTACCTTAGATGTTGATTAAGTCTTATGGCCGGAGTCGTAACTTCCTCCAGGAATGTTGCCTGTATGTAATTAACCAGAAGATCTTTTTAAGCTTGATAGACCTTGGCTTTTGACTCTTGACCCATAGGCCTTCAGTTACCTAGGGACAAAAGATCTCTCTTATGTAAAATGGCAATACACATATTACTATGATGACTTTTCAATAACTTCATGCAATTTTACTCTTGACTATGGCAAAGAGAAAAAGGGTTATGCTCAACAATAAAGCATACATTTATTGCATACTGAATTGGGACATCACAGCTTTGGTACTTGCCGGTGACAAAAGAGGCATTGATCTTTTAAATGCACAGTCCATGATGAAGTCTTGGATATATAAATTACAGCAGTTTTTAGCGGCAAAGTCCATCACTGGTTATGGGTTTTAAGGATTTGTAATCCATCACAGAAGGCTTTAATGCAAAAGTTTCTTACTGGACAATTAATTCTTGCTAAAAGTGGTTAAATGTTGCATTGGGAAGGAACACATATATCTTTAGGGTTTTGCAAAGTTCTCTAAGCACATTTTTTTAAAACATTGCAGCTTAGGTTTGAGTTTTTAACCTGAGAAGAGAAAGGGGTGCAACGGCACAACTTGGAAATAAATTGGGAATTACTGATTAGCTGGAGTCTATTAGGGAGTGCATATGTGTAGGCAGTAGGCTCCTGGGTGGTTTGGCTAACTACCACCCCATAACAAAAGCAAAGGAGTCTCTGATGATAATGATGGGTCTAGCATTCTCCACCCAGTACCATGATATAAACCAGTGGGGTGGCTCTGGGTAATGATAGCAGGCTGCCAGAAGATGTTGGTCCCCAAGAATAGGGATGTCTGCTGGTCCCGCAGTTGGTGACTGTGGAGCAGGTGGGTCGTCAAGCTCTTCCCATGACTCTGCAAGATTAAAGCGCTAGACTGTGATGGCCGCATAGTCAGGAGCTCTCCGTACTGATCTCTGCACAGCACCAGCTAACGCAAGCCGACAGACGAGACGATGGTCAAAATCAGTAACCCAAGGTCTGGGGATAACCCTAGTACCCCTAAACCCCTAAATATCAGTGGAGACATGGATAAATTTATAAAAAAGGCTGCCGCTACAGTAGCGGCTAGAGAAACTAAAATGGCGCCGGCTACATCGCACAGGGCGCGGGATCGTTCCTCTGAGGTGTCCGAGGGGGAAAGCGACACGGAGGACTCTAAAAGCAAGACAGCTCTCCCCATAACCCGTCGATTCTTGAAACAGTCCCTCAGCAAGGCGATGGAACCGATACTGAGTGAGTTAATGGCCCTCTGCCATGATGTTCACCACATAGGCGACCGGGTTGTGGCCCTAGAGTCCCGCCAAACTGCAGTTCTGGAACACCAGTCAGCTATGGCCTCCTCCCTACAGAAATGCCGCACTTACCTGAACGAGCTCCATAATGCAGTGGAAGATCAGGAAAACAGGGGGCGCAGAAACAACTTGCGCTTCAGGGGAGTACCGGAATCTGTCGAAGCAGTTAACATCCCAGCGGCGGTGATAGAGATATGCAGGTCTATACTGGGCCCAGACATGCCCATAGAGATAACAGTGGAAAGGGCGCATCGGGCCTTGCGACCCAAACCTAAACCCTCAGAGCTACCTAGGGACATCATATGTTGGTTCCTCAACTTCCAAACCAAGACGGCAATACTGGAAGCCGCAAGGAACACTCCCGATATGTCTTATGAAGGAGTCCCTATAGCCGTCTACCAAGACCTGGCTCCCTCCACCCTGAAGAAAAGAAGAAGTCTGAAGCCCCTGACCGATTGGCTCAGAGCTAAGAAGACGCCATATCGATGGACCTTTCCATTCGGGATCTCATTTTTCTATGAAGGACGCCGCCTTACCGTCTCATCCTTCATGGACTTAGCTGGAGTATATGAGCATCTACAAATTCCTCCACTTCCAATAGAAAACTGGGAACTTTACCAAGATCTCACTGATTTGCCAGAAGTTCCAAAGATCTCATCCTTTGAACCTCCACGCACTCCGAGGTCCCAGAAGATCAAGCGCAAGACCACCCAGATGACGCCGTAGATCCTGGTTAACCAACTGCAGCCTGATTGTCAGGAATAAATTAACCACTTATGTACCCTTTCTTAACCCCTCTCCTTATGTCCTCTACTATTCACCGTTCACAATGTTCCCCCACCTATATCTCCCCCTTCCCCCCCCCCCTTCTTACAATCTCCTCTGACATCCCCAATCAGTCTGTCACCTTGCCTCACTGTTGAGGCTGTTTTCCATGTGCTGTGAGGATCACAATAGGGTTGATAAACCTTTTTCCCCCCTTGTGATCTTTATCATGCTTCTCAGAATGACCCATACAGATGGGCCTTACTATTTTAATGTTCATCTAACAGTTTTCTGTTCTCTTGTTTATTTTTAGGTTAAAGGTACTTATCTGCGTCAATCCAACTTGCATGACATTG
This sequence comes from Bufo gargarizans, assembly GCF_014858855.1. Classification (NCBI taxonomy): domain Eukaryota; kingdom Metazoa; phylum Chordata; class Amphibia; order Anura; family Bufonidae; genus Bufo; species Bufo gargarizans. The sequence continues at coordinate 207,458,056 of NC_058080.1, forward strand.
CTGAAGAATCCCCTGACTCCTGCCTCACCTCCCCGGATCTGTAGCTCCAGTAGTACTAAAAGGTGGGTCTCCGGAAGGGGGACCTGGCTGCATCAAGGTAAATTCCCTTACATCAGACCACATGGCTGACTTATCATTTGCGTCCTTCAATGTTAAGGGCTTTAACTCCCCATCTAAGAGGAGCCAGGTCTTCACATTGCTACGGAAACCTGGGGCCAGCGTCCTCCTCCTTCAGGAGACACACTTCAAATTTAATCATTACCCCAATTTATCCTTTTCCAATTACCCCCTTTGGTATCATTGTGGAGATGATTCTGCTGCATCCGGGTGGGTGAGTATTTGATTCCAGAGGAGGATTCCCTTTAGATATATCTCCCACCTCCAAGATCCAGAAGGGAAATACTTATTAGTTAAAGGTTCTATTGGTCCCCAAACCTATACCGTTATTAATCTGTATGCTCCTAATACGGGACAACACACGTGGTTTGCAAAAATCTTTCCCCTAATAGAATCCTTTGCTGAGGGTTTGACAGTAGTTGGAGGGGACCTAAATGCTACCCTAAATCTAATCCTTGATTCATCTTCCCGCAGATCAGGTTTATCTCTTAAGACACTACGCTTCATAAGAAATGGCTTCTGGAATTTACACCTCATGGATGTATGGCGTATATACAATCCAGACACGAACGACTATACGTTTTATTCCCACCCCCACAAATCATATCACAGATTGGACTACCTCTTTGTGTCTAAGGAACACCTCCAGCTCTGTCATGGTCCCAAAATAGGCTCCATCCTTTTATCGGACCATGCCCCCATATTTCTATCGATCTCAGCACTTACACCTAACCCAAGCAAATTTAGATGGCGGTTAAACGAGTTCTTATTGAGCAACCAAGAGGTTAAGGAAAAGATATCTGATTTACTCAAGGAATATTTCTCCCTTAATAAATTACCCGAGACTTCAGATCAGTCGCTCTGGGATGCTCATAAGCCTTACATTAGAGGGCACTTCATTAGCCTTGGGGCATTCCTAAAAAAAGAAAGGAATAAAAAGATAGATTCCTTGAGTAATAGGATCTTCTCTTTAGAGAACCTACTTAAAAAATCCGATCAGAGTCCCACTTCACGGAGATTTCATCCCTAAAAGCAGAATTGAAATCCCTACTGCAACATTCTACTGCCAAATATTTTTTAAACTCTCAACACAAATTCTATGCACATGAGGACAAAGCGTCCAAATTAATTATGCGTAGAATAAAAGACAGACGAGCCACAAACTATATACACCAACTAGAATCCCCCCAGGGAGTTCCCCTTTATTCTACAAAACTAATTGGAACTCAATTCCGCACATTCTATGAAACACTATATAACCTTCCCCCTACCTTGAACCCAGAAACCCATTCAGATCTCATTGCATCCTTCCTGGATTCAATCTCCCTGCCCACTTTATCTCCTGAAAATAAACTTAATTTGGCATCCCAATTTACCCTAGAGGTACTGACTAAGGCACTAACTCAATCTCCACATGGCAAGAGCCCAGGCCCTGATGGGTTCCCAGTACACTATTATAAGACATACCAACAAGTGGTTCTTCCGCATCTGCTCTCAGTCTGCAACATGGCTCTACAGGGGAAACAGCTATCCAGAGATATGACAATGGCCCACATAACCTTAATCCCCAAGGAAGGGAAAAACCCCAAACACTGTGCAAGCTATAGGCCCATTTCACTTCTCAATATTGACCTCAAATTACTAGCGAAAATGTTAGCGAACCGCCTTGCTACCCTTTTACGCCTGCTTGTACATGGGGATCAGGTGGGATTTGTCAGAGGAAGAGAGGGCAGAGATAATACGTCTAGAGTCCTAAACGTGATATACCACTCTGTTTTACGCTCTAAACCGCTGCTCCTCTTAAGCACGGATGCAGAAAAAGCATTCGATAGAATTGGCTGGAAATATTTGAAGCAAATCTTGTCTAGATTTGGCCTGCCTGATCCCTTTGTACAAGCTACCTTTGCAATGTACGCCCAAGCATCAGCCTCAGTTCTGATCAATGGAGATCTAACTGAATACAAAACGGCACCCGTCAGGGATGCCCCCTTTCACCCTTACTTTTTGTTTTAGCCCTGGAGCCTCTTCTTGCTAGACTGAGAGCAGACCGGGACATCCATGGTGTGATACTGGGAGGCCAAGACCACAAACTTGCAGCTTTTGCAGATGACATTATGATCATGACATCTAACCCAAGTATTTCGCTCCCCATAATCCAAAACTACCTGGATACGTATAGCCTCCTATCCAATTTCAAGATCAATAAACAAAAATCCTTAGTAAAATGTATAAAGATTTCCCAACAAAACCAACTGAGCCTAAAAGAGAACTCTCCCTTCGATTGGTCATCTCCCTACATCACTTACCTGGGGGTCAAGATAAGCCCTAACCCGTCTGAACTATTTGCACTTAACTACCTGCCCCTATTACAATCCATCACTACTGACATAAATAGACTAAATATTCATACTATATCTTGGTTTGGTCGTAAAAACCTTTTGGTTTCGCTAATACTACCTCGCCTTACCTATCTGCAACAGGTTTTACCCATCCCTGTTCCTAAGTCTTATTATGTCTCCCTCAGAAAACTTTTTAGCTTGTTCATTTGGAACCAGAAGAAGCCAAGACTCTCTTACTCCCTACTATCACATCCTAATCATACAGGGGGCATATCTTTTCCAGACCCTGAAACATACGGCAAGGCTGTTCTGCTATCCAGAGCAGTAGAATGGCTCAGAACACCTAATTCCAAATCTTGGGTAGCGATGAAGCAGGATCTTGTAGGTCAACCCTTCCGCTCTCTTTTGTTAGGGAATTCTAGTCTGAACAAAATTCCCACCTCTCCCTTTCCAATAATACAAGCCACCCTTAATGCGTGGAAAAACCTCCAATCCTCACATTGTGCGATACCCTTCCCATCACCAACTTTATTGGTGGGGGATATTCTGGGCACCTCCCTCCCAGCAATAAGAGACTGCATTCCACATGACATCAGGGAATCTACCATTTCCATCTTTGCATTTCATCAGTCCGATGGTGCCTCCCCCACCACCAAAGAGATCCAAACAAAACTAAATCCTCATAAACAGTTCCTACCAGCTATCCTATATCTACACTCTTATATTTCGCTACACATTTTGAGTAGTGACCAGCTTAGACCTTTGGTGTGGGTTGAATCGCTTTTCTCCCACCCTAACCCACCAAAAAAGTTAATTTCACAGTTATATAGAAAACCTAACTTAACTTCGTCTTTAGAACAATGGAAATTGAAGGTCGACCAATTGTTCAGGTTTGAGGAAATCTCCTCCTGGGAAACACGTACTCACAACACATTTTCTAAACATTGGAAGCTATGGTCTGAATATAGACATCCTCAATCCTCATCTCTACATTAATGTGGGAGTTGATTTAGAGTTCATTCCGATACGAATGTCAACGCTAGAAATATCATCACCTTGGATCTGATATGCCATAAATGTGACTAATGTCTTCTTGTTTGTATACCTGTACACTACTTGATATTGCTTCCTGTCACTATGGAATGTCTTCAGATGTACAAAATTTACGTCATGCTTGACGTCTGAGATACCTATATATGTACCTTGTTACGTTATATTTTATAAATAAAATTTTTTATAAAAAAAAAAAAAAGAAAAGCCTTTTGTGTAGCGGAAAAATAGAAAACAATTAGGGCCTAATTGCCCTTCTGCAGTGATATACTCTAAAGCCCAGTTTGCCGTGAATTAGTATAAAAATATATTTGCAGCCCAGCGTTGCGCTCATCTTTTGAAAAGCCTTTTGTGTGGTGTAAAAGTAGAAACAAAATAGGGCCTAATTGCCGTTCAGCGGTGCAGTGATATATTCTACAGCCCTATTTGCTGTGTATTAGAGGCAAACTAAAAATATAATCGCCGTCTAGAGTTACACTTATCTGTTGAAAAGCCTGTTGTGTTGTGTAAAAGTAGAAAAAAACGAGGGCCTAATTGTCTTCCAGTGATATATTTTACCGCACTGTTTGCCGTGTATTAATGGTGAAATAAAAAATATATTCTCCGTCCAGCGTTGCACTTATCTGTTAAAAAGCCTTTTGAGTAGTGTCAAAATAGAAAAAAATTAGGGCCTAATTGCCGATCAGAGGTGCAGTGAAATATTCTACAGCCCTTTTTGCTGTTTATTAGTGGCAAAATAAAAATATAATCATTGTCCAGTATTGCACTCATCTGTTCAAAAGTAATTTGTGTTGTGTAAAAGTAGAAAAACATTAGTGCCTAATATCCGTTGTGCGGTGCAGTGATATACTCTAAAGCCCTGTTTGCTGCGTATAAGTGGTGAAATAAAAATATATTCGCCGTCCAGCGTTGCACTTATCTGTTGAAAAGCCTTTTCTGTTGTGTAAAAGTAGGAAAAAATAAGGGCCTAATTGCCATTCAGAGGTGTGGCGAAGCCCTTTTTGCGGTATGGACCGAATTACGCAGTGGTGAAATATTTATGTGAAACAGGCTTTTTGGGGGAAAATTGATGGGTGATTGTAGACTTCCTTCTGTATGAACCGAATTCTGTTATCCTTTCATTGATGGAATTTTTTATTTCAACCATGTTTTCTTTGAGAAAATTGATGGGTGATTGAAGACCTCCTTTTGCGGTATGGACCGAATAATGTCGTTGTGGGTCCAGCAGTAAACATAATGAAGATGCTGATGACAACACACCAGAAGACTTTGCCTTTAGAATCTATTCACAATTAAATCAAGCAGCTTCAGTAAGTTAAACACATTAATGTGTTTTTATCGGCTATGCCTGCATTCGATCTCCATAGCACACAAGACATGACAGGAGAGCAATGTCGGACTGAGGTACCTAGGGCCCACCAGTAAAATTTATTTTGGGGGCCCACCGTATGCATACATTCAAATATAATAAATAATCTAACAAGTTTTTATAATAACATAGGCTGGTTGAGGTGCTGTACATTGAATATATGTATGTAGTGCAGTAAGTCTACAGTGTTATGTGCCACTTGTGCAGGGGGTGGGAGACTAGGGGCCCACTTTGCTCAAGGGCCCTCCAGGGGATTCCCCTGTACCCCTGTGGGCCAGTCCGAGCCTGCAGGAGAGCCTCTGCTTTTGAGTCCAAGTCCAGTTTCTTAAGATCAGGAATTCCATCAGAATTGTGCGTAACATTTCTGCTCCCCTGCAAAGCCATAAAAAAAGGCAAAATAAAAATGTAAACTATGTATAGAGAATAGGGGCACACTACAAATGGGAGTACTAAACCCACTAAGTGGATATAATTTATTAAAACATACACATTAAAAATACTAACACATATAAAATATTATAATTGGCAACATAGTATAGACCAAGATCCCCAGCGCACAAACACCAAAGCAGTCCTATGCTGGCTGTATCATCCCTTTTCTTTTATCCCATAGAAATGCTGCTAGGATCGTTCAGCTTAGGAAAAAATCAATCAACTGGTGAATTCTACCTGCCGATGGTATATGTGCAGGTGGCTGTAGCACTGTGGAGGCCTATATCATGGTAACATTCAAGATCCAGCCATAGTCCAGTACGTACTACTATTAAATCAATAGGCAGTCACTGATAACTTAGGAGCAGCTACAACACCTGTGCCTGCACGTGCACAAACAACAAGCAACACTCCTGAACAGGATCTGGGTCTTACCCTTCTTCACTGCGTATTAGCAGCGCTAGTTTCAGGCACAAAACTGCAAGCAACACTCCTGAAAAGGAGCTGGGTCTTACCCTTCTTCACTGCGTTGTAGCAGCGCTGATTCCAGGCGGCCGCACACCAGCGGCGTCCCACGTGGTGTGCTAAACTCGTACGTGGCGTCCCACGTGACCTGGTTGCTCCAGAGATCAAATGAAACTGAAGTGACGTCACTGGTAAGCGACGATTTTTCCGATCGAATTTCTCTGAATTTTCTGAGTTTCTCGTTTTTTTCAATTCTTTAAATTTTCCCTTGGATAGTGACAATGTCTCTCATTGATTAATGAGACATACGCTCACTCCTTACGCCAGACGCGTTTCGAGGTGCTGTACCTTTTCCTCAGTGGCCAACTGAGTGAGCGCATCCACATTCTTTTAAAGGGGCTGGTGTTCTCATAATGCTCCACTCTCCTAAGCAATTTTGAAAATCCGAGATGGAGTAGAATGCCTAAATTGGTGTATATGTTCACTCACTTTAAAGCAGAGTAAACATGTATAAAATACATATAGACATAGCTATGTCTTTCATATATACTACCACATATAATCTTTAATTTAATTTAATAAAATTGTGTCATTGATAAAATCATGACAATAATAAAATTATAAATATATATTAGGAATCAATGAAGATAGCGCCAATCACGCAACAGTGTCTACTCAAGGTCATACCGCATAAAAAATGCATTCAATACCACTATCAATAAATTATAACACAAAAAATCTTATAGGGTATATGGGGGATTAATCACATAGTCATCTCATGAAGTACCCTCGATTTAAAACAATCGCATACTCTCATTCCTCGAGAGATTCATGCAAGATGGATTCTTCTCGACAACTCGAAAATATCGAGGAATTATCGAGAAAGTCTCGAAGGATTATCGAAGGAGTGAATAGAGGAATTCTATTGAAGGAGTGAATCGAGGAATTATGTATAATGAAGGAGCTGTCTGGTAGGGAGGAGAGATCGGAATGTCGATAAACGACCAGACTCCGATGTCTCGTCACCGCCAGACAACCCCCCAGACTTTCATAAAAATCCAAAGACTTCCATTTTGGCGTTTAGGCCCCTTTGGATCATTGTGTCGAACTCAAAGATCCTTCGAGATTCTGGTCTCGACATATGTGCTATGTAATTTCCACCTCTCCAAGACTCACTGACTTTCTCCAACGCCATGAATCTTAGACCAGTGGGATCACAATTATGCAATAGTTTAAAATGTCTTGACAATGAATGTGTATCCAAACCCTTCTTAATGTTTGGCATATGTTCATCTACCCTCTTCTTAAGAGTTCTTTTGGTTCTTCCTATATACTGCTTTCTACATTTATATTCAAGCATGTATATAATATCAGTAGAGTCACATGTCAAACATTCCTATATATCCAACCTGAAGGAATTGGATACAGACTGCACTTGAATAGTCTTCTTAGGGAAGGCAGTGATCCTACAGTTGGCGCATCTGCCGCACCTAAAGAAGCCTTTTATTGCCAACCAACTATTTTTACTCTGAATCTCATTTTTTCTTCAGATCACTGTTGGGGCTACTTTGCCTGCCAGATTTCCTGCTCTAGTGTAGGTGATCTTTGGGGCTTCACTTAAAACAGGACCTATCCATTTGTCATTTAATAAATGGCCCCAATGTCTCTTTATTATTTTCTCCATTGTCCTATACTGAGAGTTGAATGGTAAAACTATTCTCAGAGTTTCATCCTGTTGTTGAGGAACCCTATCGGTAAAGAATTCTTTCCTTTCCATTTACCTCACTTTAAGTAGTGAGTTGTCTATCAACTGCGCTGGATAGTCCCTCTCGAGGAACTGTTGTTTTAAACATTCTGCTTCATTTTCAAATTTACAGTCCTCAGTACAGTTCTGTTTCAGTCGTCAGAATTGACTGGTGGGGACATTCGTCAACCAGCGTGGCAGATGGAAACTCGAGGATCTAATGAAGCTGTTCCTAGTCACTGGTTTGAAGAATGTGTTACAACATAGTTTATCCGCTTGTACACAAATCTCCAAGTTCAGGAATTCCACCCTTTTCTTACTTATACTGGGGCTAAACACCAAGTTCCGGTCATTAGTGTTGATGTATTTTAGAAATAGGTCCAACGACTCGGGTGAATCCCGCCAGACAAACAAGATGTCATCTATGTATCTGCGCTATAGCACCAGACTCGTCCCCAGCTTGGGAGTGATGACCTTTCTTTCCCACTGCGCCAAGAATAGATTGGCATAGATGGGGGCGGATCTGGTGCCCATGGCGGTGCCCGTGCACTGAAGAATAGCCTTTCATTGATGACATTTTTTATTTCAACCATGTTTTCTTTGAGAAAATTGATGGGTGATTGAAGACCTCCTTTTGTGGTATGGACCGAATGATGTTGTCGTGGGTCCAGCAGTAAACATAATGAAGATGCTGATGACAACATGCCTGCATTCGATCTCCATAGCACACAAGACATGACAGGAGAGCCTCTGCTTTTGAGTCCAAGTCCAGTTTCTTAAGCTCAGGAATTCCATCAGAATTGTGCATAACATTTCTGCTCCCTGTGCAAAGCCATAAAAAAAGGACTCCGTAGGCAAAAGAAAAATCTATTTGTCGTTCAGCGTTGCACTTATATGTCGAAAATCCTTGTGTAGTGTAAAAGTTGAAAAAATGAAGGGCCTACTTGCCATTCAGCAGTACAGTTATATGTGGTAAAACCTTTTTTGCGGTGAAATCTTTTGTGTCACAGACTTTTTTCGGGAAAAATTTATGGGTGATTGTACACCTCCTTTTTCGGTATGGAACAAATTATTTATTGGTGAAATTTTTTATGTGACTGGCTTTTTTCAGAAAATGTATGGGTGATTGTACTCCTCCTTTTGCGGTATGGACCAAGCTACTTAGTGGTGAAATTTTTTATGTGACACAGGCTTTCTTTGGGAGAATTTATGGGTGACTGTACACCTCCTTTTGCGGTATGGACCGAATTACGCAGTGGTGAAATTCTTTGTGACACAGGCTTTCTTTGGTAAAATGTATGGGTGACTGTACACTTCCTTTTGCGGTATGGACCAAACTGCTATATAATGGTTCCAAGGCTCTCACAGCTATCGTAGGAACATGGTTCCAAAGAAACTTTGACTGTTTTGGTAAGCTGTTGATCAATTCTCAGGACCTTACATGGCTAACAGCCATGTGGACCGGGTATGACATGTCTCTATCAGCTTGTTTTCTCTGTGCCTGTCGAACCTCACATGGACATTTCTTATGCCATCCACGCATAGCACTTCAAGACTTTATGGAATTATATTCATAAATCAAAGGATGAGGTCATGTTGGAGGAAATGTCTTTACTTGAAGTTCTTTAGACACTTTAGAATCGACTTATAAACAACCCAGCTCGTCAAGGTGACGACATCTGTGACATCAGCACATTGTGAAGGAAAAAGGAAGTTCCTCAGTAAGGACTACCTAATCTGAGTGCTGGGATTCATAACGGAGCTGGCCATCAATGACATACACTATTGAACACATGGACGACTCACATCTCGGACCTTGTCCACAATGTTTGGGATCCCCCAGAAGTCTTACATGTTTTGAGACATGATCCCTGCAGTGCTTGCTACATGTTATACCACTTCTTACCATTCTGTTACAGCAGCTGTGAGACCTGCACATACTAAGGCTTATTTATAAAGAATTTCGGGTGTTGCCTGTACTGACCAGTTACCAGCTGTGATTGTGTAGCCTGCACTGTAGGAATGAGCTGGAGTCGGCGTGTTTGCTGGACTGTCCTCCAATTATCAGCCATAACCCCAGACATTTCATGATCAATATGCATTCCCATCGTGGTCACCCTGACACTGGTCTTCAATCCATTCATGTTGATGAAGCACTTTTTTTTCCAGTTTCTCTTTTAAATCTTGGGGTTTTGCCCCTTCTGTGTTGTATGTTATGTTTGTTAATGTCCTGTTTGATAAACAAATGTGTTTTTTTCTCCCCTGTTCAAAAAAATAAATAAATATTGGCTTGTGATTTGGTAGCCAAAAGCAGGAGTGGGTACAAAACACAGAAGACATGCAAATATTCCATTCACGTATCTCTGTTTTGGATCCACTCCTGTTTTTTTTTTTGCATTAGAAATACTGATGGACAAAATGATGACCGAGTGAAAGCGGATGCACCACAGACAGGATCCGTTTTTTGTGGGTTATTGTTCTGACGGATCAGAGAAAGGGAAAAACAAACCTACTGCTGACACCCTCTCCACTCTGTCGGGGGGGGGGGCTCTACTTGTATAAGTGTTTAATAGAACAGGTTCTGTTGACATCTATGTGGAATCAGCTGGCGATGGTGTAAAAGGAGTGTGCATCTTGTTGGCGCTAGCATCGACCTGTAAGGCTGAGTTCATACTTGAATTATTTGGTCAGTTTTGGCCCTATGACTGCCCAAATAAGTGACGTGTGTAATAATTATAAGAGTGACGCCTGTCATCTGCATGTCATTCTGACTCATAGTATTATTTCACTACCATAGCAGACTCCCTATGCGTGTTCCTGCAAGGCACAGTGTTCTACACCACTATAAAGGCTCTCTGCGGCCAGGAAATAGCAGTTTTAAACATAATTCACCATCTATATCTGGTTTGATAAATGTCCCCCATTGTTCCAGATGTTTTACTTATACCACAAAGCACAAAGAATTATCACAAATTCTGATTATACACAGTAAACTTTGCTGAACACTGAGTGTGTATTTATACCATCCCAATCATGTGGCATTTTCAAAATTCTTTTCATTTGGGGAGTGTAATACTTGTTATAAATTAGATACATATACTGTATACACTTGACGACTATTTATCAATTAAATGGAGTTTTAAAGGGGCTGTCTCACTTCAGCAAATGGCATTTATCATGTAAATAAAGTTAATACAAGGCACTTATTAATTCATTGTGATTGTTCATATTGCTTCCTTTGCTGACTTGATTCATTTTTCCATCATTATACACTTCTTACAGTATTTCCAGGGGTTATGACCACCCTGCAATCCAGCGGCAGTGGCCGTGCTTATACACTATAGGAAAAGACACTGGCCTCTCTAGTGGCCGGGACCAAAGGAGTGTACATAAGCACACATGCTTATGTCCACCTCTTATCTGCGCTGCAACGGTGGACGTAACCCCTGGAAACGGGCAGTTTATAATGTGATGGAAAAAATGAATCAAGACATCAAAAGAGGCAATATGAACAATAACAATACATTAGTAAGTGCCTTGTATTAACTTTTTCTAAATGCAAAATACCGTTTGCTGAAGTGGGACATACCCTTTAATCTACCTCACATCTGAGATTTCTGATTTTGGTTTTAAAATATGCATATACATGTTGAATATTTAATGAAAAAGTTCCACTGGATATATTTTATTGATGTGGTTGCACTTATGAATTCATATTTATATATGAATATAATGAATCAATTAAAACCATTTAAAAACTGGTTATTTGATGTATACACAACTAGAAAAAAACTCCATATAATATTGAAATGTTGCAGTATATGAGTTAATTAATGCTTTTTTTTTTTTTTTTTTTTACTGGAGTGCTGCTTTTGTTTAGTTTTTATAAGATATTGTCCAGTTTTGAGAACCAGTGTTTAAGAAACACATTTTTCTGTATAGTTTGAGTGGGTTCAAAGGTGCTCAACTAAAGTAATCAATGGCATGGTAGACTACAGTACTCTGTTTGACAAATTATTGTTATAAAGTCAATTGTATACTGAAGATAGATTAACATTCAATATAGAGATGTTAATCATTATATAGTTATATACAGGGGGCATTCTCTACACCTAGAGGAAAGGAGGTTTCTACACCACCACAGAAGGGGATTATTTAATGTAAGAGCAGTGAGACTATAGAACTCTCTACGAGAGGAGGGGGTGAAGATGAACTCACTAAAAGAGCGCACTTAGAGTTTAGATGCATTGCAGCCTTATAATAATATTACAATATACAGTTATTAGATTTCTATAGATGGGTGGTTGATCCATGGACTTATTCTGATTGTTAGATGTGAAATCCTTTATCTCATAGGTGTTTCTGCTTTCCTCTGGGTCAGCAATAGAGGAACTCCTTAACTGGATGGACATCTCAGTCTTTCCATAGTGTCCTTGAAGAAGGAGGAGGATGGGTTATTAGAGCCATGATATAGTCTATAGTCCATTGCTCACTCGAGGGTGCTACCTAATGGTATCTACTGTATCCCTGCTATTTTGCTTAAGCCTAAGCGCTCTATTACCTCAATGATTACCTGCTATGTTTGGTTTATTTTTTTTGTTCACCTTCTTCCCTACTCTTACAGGTACTGCCATGTCCCCTTGATTCTTGACTATGAAAAGACAGGTCCACCATGGGATTTCGCTGCTCCACCTTGGAAGGCTAAGTATCCCCATTTATTGCCTACTTATCAAGATATGTTACTTATTGGATTTACATACCCCCCCTTGCCTTATCCTTTAAATGATGGCTGACATATGTGTTGCATCGTTTAATGTTAAGGGTTTTCTTTCTCCCTCAAACGTATTCAGATCTTTTCCTTCTTGAAGGGTAAAAAATTCTCTGTTCTGATGCTTCAAGAGACACATTTCAAGTTTGATAGCTACTCAAACCTTTCTCATTCCCTATTCTCACAGTGGTATCACTGCGGTACTGGGTCCACGGCTTCCAGAGGTGTGAGCATCAGAATTCAGAAAGATCTCCCATTTCCATATAACTCAAATGTTCAGGAAATTTTTCTCAAAGGAACCATCTCTAATCAGCTATACACTTTTGTTAATATTAACACTCCTAATTTAAATCAGATTACCTGGCTTGACAATGTACTCTCCTTATTAGAACCATTTAAGGAAGATGTGGTGGTGCTTGGGGGTGATCTCAATGTGACTTTGGAACCTACTTTAGACTTGTCTTCTAAGAAATCAGTGATTTCTGCTAAAGCATTCAGGCATCTAAAGGAAAAATTACAACACCTATCTCTATTTGAAGCATGGATACTTCTTAATCCCTCCACCTATGACTACACCTTCTTTTCAATGGTACCAGAGGCTCGATTTTCTGTTTCTTTCAAAGGACACCTACAGCTATGTACTCTACACTGTGCACTTGTCTGACCATTCTCCTGTGTTACTAACCCTCTCAGCACCCTCCCTGGCACTCTGTTCATTTAGGTGGCACCTAAAAAAACTGCTTGCCTTCCCCAGGGATATTCTTGCACACTCACAAAAATTGTTTGGCGATTTTTTTTTTTCTCTCAACAATCCTCCCACCCCCCACTTTGTGGGATACTCATAAGGCCTACATGAGAGGCCAGTTTATCTGTATGGGGGCTCGGCTTAGGAAAGATAGGAGAGACCGAATTGTTGCACTTCACTCTCAGATCCAGCGCCTAGAAAGCCTCCATAAGCTTGACACCCATCTTGCTGAACTTACTGATCTACGAGCAACACTTAAGAACCCTTAAACACTGCTTCAGTTAAGTTCCATCTTCATTCTCAATTTAAATGTTATGCACATGGAGACAAGGATTCTAAATTTATGATGCAGCGCATCAAGCAGAGGATATTGCATAGCTTTATCCATAAGATCAGGGTCCCTTGGGGGTTAGAGTTTTTTACCACCTGAGTTATAGCATCACAGTTTCAGAGCTATTACAACTATCTCTATAACTTATGTGAGAGTGAATTGGCTGACCAGACAGAGATGCCCCCTGTCCCCTTTATTAATCGTGCTAGTTAAGGAATCCGTATTGAAGGTGGTCAGGGGAGACAGTGGAATCAAGGGAGTCCTAATGGGCCCCTAGGAGCATAAGGTTGCTGCTTTTGCAGATGACCTACTGATTATGACCACCAACCCAACAATTTCCCTGCCTTGTGTATATCATATTTTGGAACAGTTTAGCCTTTTCTCTAACTTTAAGATCAATATGAAAAAAAATCTCACATATTAAGCATGGATAGTCCCTGCCCAGTCAAGCACGATCTAATACTTAATTCTACTTTTAATTGTGATACTCCCTATATTAATTACTTGGGAGTCAAACTAGAGCTTCACCCCTCCTCACTTTTTCATCAAAATTATATCCCTCTCTTGAAATCAATAACGGATCAGCTCTCCACACTACAAATCCCTATGCTATCCTGGTTTGGCAGGAAGAATATTGTCACATCCCTCATACTGCCTAGACTGACATATCTGCAACAAGTCTTACCCATCCTAATTAAAAAATCGTATTACTCTACATTGAAACAGTGAATCCGGGTATTTAGATAGGCTGGAAAGAGGGCACGTATAGCATATTCCACTCTTAATAAACCCAAGCCCTATGGAGGGATTGGATTACCTGATCTGGAACTTTATGGAAAAGCCATTCTTTTGTTGAGAGTCATGAACTGGTTTGCTTGGCCTCCATGCAGAACTTGGGTGTCTATGGAGCAGACACATTTCAGATCTCCCTTTACATGCCTTCTAGTGGGAGTGGATGACATTCCTCAACCCAATGGTTAAAGCCACACTCTTGGCATGGGAATGGTTTCAGATGTCCTACTGTGCCATCCCCCTAACCTTACCTCTGATTTGAATATGAGACATCTTAGCCTTAGCACCATTAGCTTTGCTTGAGAGCCTACCAAGCTCCATCTTTAACTCTACATTATCAGTATTAGGTCTATTCAGCGAGGAGGGTGGGGATCTGGAGGGAGACGACATATCCCAACTTTTACCCGATAGCAGGTTCTACCCCCCCTTTGATCTTATTCCTTCGCTCTTTTATCTCCAAACATGTTCCTAAACAAGCTTTGATGCGTCCATTGACTTGGTTTAAAGGGGATTACTCACAGACCAAGGGCCACCCACGAAACTGATCTCTCGGATTTACAGAAGGTTATGTACCCCAGTGCTCATGCCAAAACCAGATTTCATAGGACCCTGGGAGAGAGATTTGGGAGTTTCCTTTACCCCGTCAGAAACATCACAGCTTTTTTCAACGCTTCATAAGACCTCCAGATGTGTCCAAACATAGAAGAACGGTTATAAAATTCTTACTTGATGGTATAAAACCCTTGATATTACATATATATATAGAGTGCTAGTGGGTTGGATACCTGTTGGAGGTGCCTAAAACAACTTTTCCAGTATCTCGTGGACCTGTCCACAGATCAAGACTTGGTGATCTGAGATTTTTAGCACATGCAATAATATTTGCAATATGTCTGTTCCAATTTAGCCTCAATTGGCCTTGCTTGGAATCTCGCCTACCAACTGTGTTCAGGCTCCTTCACCTCTTTTCAAATTCCTCCTCAGTGCACCCTGCCTCCTAAACCCGCATTATTGGCTCTCCGCTGACCTCCCATCTATAACTCAGTGGGTGGGGAAAGTTGATCAAATCTATAGATTTGAAGAGATCTCTGCGTGGGAGAACCAAACTATCAGCAATTATAATAGTTGATGACAAGCTTTCCTTTTCGGAAATATTAAGACATTTATCAGGTTGTTTTGAGACTACCCCTTTGGGGATCATAAACCCGACATCTGTCAATCAATGACTCAAACCTGTCTTTCAGCTTATTTTTCAGCTTATTATTCGGTACCTGTGAACCTTATTGTTCTTAAACGCTTGTATGTTTATTTTTTATCCTCAATAAAGAATTAAAACGTTAAAAGAACAAGAATGTGTATTTTGGCAAGGATACCCTTTATCTCATGTATATAAAATATGTAGGATGACATGGCCTTTACAGTATCTTAACGTTTTAGAAACATAGCTTCAAGCTGCACTCTGGTTCATATAAAAAACTTTCATAGTAAATACACAGCTAAAATATTAGATAGTAACATACATAGTAAGATAGTATATAAGGCCTAAAAAAGACATTTGTCCATCCACTTCGGCCTGTTATCCAGCAAATTGTTCCAGAGGAAGGAAAAAAAACAATATGTGAGGTAGAAGCCAATTTTCCCCACTTTAGGGGAAAAAAATTCCTTCCCGACTCCATTCAGGCAATCAGATAACTCCCTGGATCAAGGACTAGAGTTGAGCGAACACCTGGATGTTCGGGTTCGAGAAGTTCGGCCGAACATCCCGGAAATGTTCGGGTTCGGGATCCGAACCCGATCCGAACTTCGTCCCGAACCCGAACCCCATTGAAGTCAATGGGGACCCGAACTTTTCGGCACTAAAACGGCTGTAAAACAGCCCAGGAAAGGGCTAGAGGGCTGCAAAAGGCAGCAACATGTAGGTAAATCCCCTGCAAACAAATGTGGATAGGGAAATTAATTAAAATAAAAATTAAATAAATAAAAATTAACCAAAATCAATTGGAGAGAGGTTCCATAGCAGAGAATCTGGCTTCCCGTCACCCACCACTGGAACAGTCCATTCTCAGATATTTAGGCCCCGGCACCCAGGCAGAGGAGAGAGGTCCCGTAACAGAGAATCTGTCTTCATGTCAGCAGAGAATTAGTCTGCATGTCATAGCAGAGAATGAGGCTTCACGTCAGCCACCACTGCAACAGTCCATTGGCATATATTTAGGCCTAGCACACAGGCAGAGGAGAGAGGTCCCGTAACAGAGAATCTGGCTTCATGTCAGCAGAGAATCAGTCTGCATGTCATAGCAGAGAATGAGGCTTCACGTCAGCCACCACTGCAACAGTCCATTGGCATATATTTAGGCCCAGCACACACACAGGCAGAGGAGAGAGGTCCCGTAACAGAGAATCTGGCTTCATGTCAGCAGAGAATCAGTCTGCATGTCATAGCAGAGAATGAGGCTTCACGTCAGCCACCACTGCAACAGTCCATTGGCATATATTTAGGCCCAGCACACACACAGGCAGAGGAGAGAGGTCCCGTAACAGAGAATCTGGCTTCATGTCAGCAGAGAATCAGTCTGCATGTCATAGCAGAGAATGAGGCTTCACGTCAGCCACCACTGCAACAGTCCATTGGCATATATTTAGGCCCAGCACACACACAGGCAGAGGAGAGAGGTCCCGTAACAGAGAATCTGGCTTCATGTCAGCAGAGAATCAGTCTGCATGTCATAGCAGAGAATGAGGCTTCACGTCAGCCACCACTGCAACAGTCCATTGGCATATATTTAGGCCCAGCACACACACAGGCAGAGGAGAGAGGTCCCGTAACAGAGAATCTGTCTTCATGTCAGCAGAGAATTAGTCTGCATGTCATAGCAGAGAATGAGGCTTCACGTCACCCACCACTGCAACAGTCCATTGGCATATATTTAGGCCTAGCACACAGGCAGAGCAGAGAGGTCCCGTAACAGACAATCTGGCTTCATGTCAGCAGAGAATCAGTCTGCATGTCATAGCAGAGAATGAGGCTTCACGTCACCCACCACTGCAACAGTCCATTGGCATATATTTAGGCCTAGCACACAGGCAGAGCAGAGAGGTCCCGTAACAGACAATCTGGCTTCATGACAGCAGAGAATCAGTCTGCATGTCATAGCAGAGAATGAGGCTTCACGTCACCCACCACTGCAACAGTCCATTGGCATATATTTAGGCCTAGCACACAGGCAGAGCAGAGAGGTCCCGTAACAGACAATCTGGCTTCATGTCAGCAGAGAATCAGTCTGCATGTCATAGCAGAGAATGAGGCTTCACGTCACCCACCACTGCAACAGTCCATTGGCATATATTTAGGCCTAGCACACAGGCAGAGCAGAGAGGTCCCGTAACAGACGATCTGGCTTCATGTCAGCAGAGAATCAGTCTGCATGTCATAGCAGAGAATCAGGCTTCACGTCAGCCACCACTGCAACAGTCCATTGTCATAAATTTAGGCCCAGCACCCAGGCAGAGGAGAGAGGTCCCGTAACAGACAATCTGGCTTCATGTCAGCAGAGAATTAGTCTGCATGTCATAGCAGAGAATCAGGCTTCATGTCAGCCACCACTGCAACAGTCCATTGGCATATATTTAGGCCTAGCACACAGGCAGAGGAGAGGTTCATTCAACTTTGGGTAGCATCGCAATATAATGGTAAAATGAAAATAAAAATAGGATTGAATGAGGAAGTGCCCTGGAGTCCAATAATATATGGTTATGGGGAGGTAGTTAATGTCTAATCTGGACAAGGGACGGACAGGTCCTGTGGGATCCATGCCTGGTTCATTTTTATGAACGTCAGCTTGTCCACATTGGCTGTAGACAGGCGGCTGCGTTTGTCTGTAATGACGCCCCCTGCCGTGCTGAATACACGTTCAGACAAAACGCTGGCTGCCGGGCAGGCCAGCACCTCCAAGGCATAAAAGGCTAGCTCTGGCCACGTGGACAATTTAGAGACCCAGAAGTTGAATGGGGCCGAACCATCAGTCAGTACGTGGAGGGGTGTGCACACGTACTGTTCCACCATGTTAGTGAAATGTTGCCTCCTGCTAACACGTTGCGTATCAGGTGGTGGTGCAGTTAGCTGTGGCGTGTTGACAAAAGTTTTCCACATCTCTGCCATGCTAACCCTGCCCTCAGAGGAGCTGGCCGTGACACAGCTGCCTTGGCGACCTCTTGCTCCTCCTCTGCCTTGGCCTTGGGCTTCCACTTGTTCCCCTGTGACATTTGGGAATGCTCTCAGTAGCGCGTCTACCAACGTGCGCTTGTACTCGCGCATCTTCCTATCACGCTCCAGTGCAGGAAGTAAGGTGGGCACATTGTCTTTGTAGCGTGGATCCAGCAGGGTGGCAACCCAGTAGTCCGCACAGGTTAAAATGTGGGCAACTCTGCTGTCGTTGCGCAGGCACTGCAGCATGTAGTAGCTCATGTGTGCCAGGCTGCCCAGGGGTAAGGACAAGCTGTCCTCTGTGGGAGGCGTATCGTCATCGTCCTGCCTTTCCCCCCAGCCACGCACCAGTGATGGACCCGAGCTGCGTTGGGTGCCACCCCGCTGTGACCATGCTTCATCCTCATCCTCCTCCACCTCCTCCTCATCCTCGTCCTCCTCGTCCTCCAGTAGTGGGCCCTGGCTGGCCACATTTGTACCTGGCCTCTGCTGTTGCAAAAAACCTCCCTCTGAGTCACTTCGAAGAGACTGGCCTGAAAGTGCTAAAAATGACCCCTCTTCCTCATCCTCCTCCTCCTCCTCCTGGGCCACCTCCTGTTCCATCATCGCCCTAAGTGTTTTCTCAAGGAGACATAGAAGTGGTATTGTAACGCTGATAACGGTGTCATCGCCACTGGCCATGTTGGTGGAGTACTCGAAACAGCGCAACAGGGCACACAGGTCTCGCATGGAGGCCCAGTCATTGGTGGTGAAGTGGTGCTGTTCTGTAGTGCGACTGACCCGTGCGTGCTGCAGCTGAAACTCCACTATGGCCTGCTGCTGCTCGCACAGTCTGTCCAGCATGTGCAAGGTGGAGTTCCACCTGGTGGGCACGTCGCATATGAGGCGGTGAGCGGGAAGGCCGAAGTTACGCTGTAGCGCAGACAGGCGAGCAGCGGCAGGATGTGAACGCCGGAAGCGCGAACAGACGGCCCGCACTTTATGCAGCAGCTCTGACATGTCGGGGTAGTTGTGAATGAACTTCTGCACCACCAAATTCAGCACATGCGCCAAGCAAGGGATGTGCGTCAAATTGGCTAGTCCCAGAGCTGCAACGAGATTTCGCCCATTATCACACACCACCAGGCCGGGCTTGAGGCTCACCGGCAGCAACCACTCGTCGGTCTGTTGTTCAATACCCCGCCACAACTCCTGTGCGGTGTGGGGCCTGTCCCCCAAACATATAAGTTTCAGAATGGCCTGCTGACGTTTACCCCGGGCTGTGCTGAAGTTGGTGGTGAAGGTGTGTGGCTGACTGGATGAGCAGGTGGAAGAAGAGGAGGAGGAAGCCGAGAAGGAGGAGGTGGCAACAGGAGGCAAAGAATGTTGCCCTGCGATCCTTGGCGGCGGCAGGACGTGCGCCAAACAGCTCTCCGCCTGGGGCCCAGCTGCCACTACATTTACCCAGTGTGCAGTTAGGGAGATATAGCGTCCCTGGCCGTGCTTACTGGTCCACGTATCTGTGGTTAGGTGGACCTTGCTACAGATGGCGTTGCGCAGTGCACACTTGATTTTATCGGATACTTGGTTGTGCAGGGAAGGCACGGCTCTCTTGGAGAAGTAGTGCCGGCTGGGAACAACATACTGTGGGACAGCAAGCGACATGAGCTGTTTGAAGCTGTCTGTGTCCACCAGCCTAAATGACAGCATTTCATAGGCCAGTAGTTTAGAAATGCTGGCATTCAGGGCCAGGGATCGAGGGTGGCTAGGTGGGAATTTACGCTTTCTATCAAATGTTTGTGAGATGGAGAGCTGAACGCTGGCGTGTGACATGGTTGAGACGCTTGGTGACGGAGGTGGTGGTGGTGGTGTTGGTGGTACATCCCCTGTTTGCTGGGCGGCAGGTGCCAACGTTCCTCCAGAGGCGGAGGAAGAGGCCGAGGCGGCAGCAGCAGAATAGGCCGAGGCGGCAGCAGCAGAAGAGGTAGCAGGGGGAGCCTGAGTGACTTCCTTGGTTTTAAGGTGTTTACTCCACTGCAGTTCATGCTTTGCATGCAGGTGCCTGGTCATGCAGGTTGTGCTCAGGTTCAGAACGTTAATGCCTCGCTTCAGGCTCTGATGGCACAGCGTGCAAACCACTCGGGTCTTGTCGTCAGCACATTGTTTGAAGAAGTGCCATGCCAGGGAACTCCTTGAAGCTGCCTTTGGGGTGCTCGGTCCCAGATGGCGGCGGTCAGTAGCAGGCGGAGTCTCTTGGCGGCGGGTGTTCTGCTTTTGCCCACTGCTCCCTCTTTTGCTACGCTGTTGGCTCGGTCTCACCACTGCCTCTTCCTCCGAACTGTGAAAGTCAGTGGCACGACCTTCATTCCATGTGGGGTCTAGGACCTCATCGTCCCCTGCATCGTCTTCCACCCAGTCTTGATCCCTGACCTCCTGTTCAGTCTGCACACTGCAGAAAGACGCAGCAGTTGGCACCTGTGTTTCGTCATCATCAGAGACATGCTGAGGTGGTATTCCCATGTCCTCATCATCAGGAAACATAAGTGGTTGTGCGTCAGTGCATTCTATGTCTTTCACCGCTGGGGAAGGGCTAGGTGGATGCCCTTGGGAAACCCTGCCAGCGGAGTCTTCAAACAGCATAAGAGACTGCTGCATAACTTGAGGCTGAGACAGTTTCCCTGGTATGCATGGGGGTGATGTGACAGACTGATGGGGTTGGTTTTCAGGCGCCATCTGTGCGCTTTCTGCAGAAGACTGGGTGGGAGATAATGTGAACGTGCTGGATCCACTGTCGGCCACCCAATTGACTAATGCCTGTACCTGCTCAGGCCTTACCATCCTTAGAACGGCATTGGGCCCCACCATATATCGCTGTAAATTCTGGCGGCTACTGGGACCTGAGGTAGTTGGTACACTAGGACGTGTGGATGTGGCAGAACGGCCACGTCCTCTCCCAGCACCAGAGGGTCCACTAACACCACCACGACCATGTCCACGTCCGCGTCCCTTACTAGATGTTTTTCTCATTGTTATGGTTCACCACAACAACAAATATATTATTTGGCCCAATGTATTGTATTCAAATTCAGCGGGATATAAATTTGAGGCCTAGTATTTAGGCGCTGGGTGACCGGTATGGATTTAGTGACAGAATTAGACTTGGAAATGCACAGAAGCGTGTGTGTGAAGTTATTCTGAATGACCCAATGTGCACCTTGAATATTATATACCCTTTTTGGGATAGATTTCAAATAGCTCTGATATAGCAGGAACCACTAAATTATGAAATTGCTAAATTGGGAATTGTACTTCAACCCAGAACAAAAAATGTGCTTTGACGGGCACTAAATAACTTTCCCAGCTACAACAGTACAGCGGTAACGAGAGATTTAGAGGGATTTAAATTTGAGGCCTAGTATTTAGGCGCTGGGTGACAGGTATGGGTTTAGTGACAGAATTAGACTTGGAAATACACAGTAGCGGGTGTGTGTGAAGTTATTCTGAATGACCCAATGTGCACCTTCAATATTATATACCCTTTTTGGGATAGATTTCAAATAGCTCTGATATAGCAGGAACCACTAAATTATGAAATTGCTAAATTGGGAATTGTACTTCAACCCAGAACAAAAAATGTGCTTTGACGGACACTAAATATCTTGCCCAGCAACAACAGTACAGCGGTGGGTAACGAGAGATTTAGAGGGATTTAAATTTGAGGCCTAGTATTTAGGCGCTGGGTCACCGGTATGGATTTAGTGACAGAATTAGACTTGGAAATGCACAGAAGCGTGTGTGTGAAGTTATTCTGAATGACCCTATGTGCACCTTCAATATTATATACCCTTTTAGGGATAGATTTCAAATAGCTCTGATATAGCAGAAACCACTAAATTATGAAATTGCTAAATTGGGAATTGTACTTCAACCCAGAACAAAAAATGTGCTTTGACGGACACTAAATATCTTGCCCAGCAACAACAGTACAGCGGTGGGTAACGAGAGATTTAGAGGGATTTAAATTTGAGGCCTAGTATTTAGGCGCTGGGTGACAGGTATGGGTTTAGTGACAGAATTAGACTTGGAAATACACAGTAGCGGGTGTGTGTGAAGTTATTCTGAATGACCCAATGTGCACCTTCAATATTATATACCCTTTTTGGGATAGATTTCAAATAGCTCTGATATAGCAGGAACCACTAAATTATGAAATTGCTAAATTGGGAATTGTACTTCAACCCAGAACAAAAAATGTGCTTTGACGGACACTAAATATCTTGCCCAGCAACAACAGTACAGCGGTGGGTAACGAGAGATTTAGAGGGATTTAAATTTGAGGCCTAGTATTTAGGCGCTGGGTGACAGGTATGGGTTTAGTGACAGAATTAGACTTGGAAATACACAGTAGCGGGTGTGTGTGAAGTTATTCTGAATGACCCAATGTGCACCTTCAATATTATATACCCTTTTTGGGATAGATTTCAAATAGCTCTGATATAGCAGGAACCACTAAATTATGAAATTGCTAAATTGGGAATTGTACTTCAACCCAGAACAAAAAATGTGCTTTGACGGACACTAAATATCTTGCCCAGCAACAACAGTACAGCGGTGGGTAACGAGAGATTTAGAGGGATTTAAATTTGAGGCCTAGTATTTAGGCGCTGGGTCACCGGTATGGATTTAGTGACAGAATTAGACTTGGAAATGCACAGAAGCGTGTGTGTGAAGTTATTCTGAATGACCCTATGTGCACCTTCAATATTATATACCCTTTTAGGGATAGATTTCAAATAGCTCTGATATAGCAGAAACCACTAAATTATGAAATTGCTAAATTGGGAATTGTACTTCAACCCAGAACAAAAAATGTGCTTTGACGGACACTAAATATCTTGCCCAGCAACAACAGTACAGCGGTGGGTAACGAGAGATTTAGAGGGATTTAAATTTGAGGCCTAGTATTTAGGCGCTGGGTCACCGGTATGGATTTAGTGACAGAATTAGACTTGGAAATGCACAGAAGCGTGTGTGTGAAGTTATTCTGAATGACCCTATGTGCACCTTCAATATTATATACCCTTTTAGGGATAGATTTCAAATAGCTCTGATATAGCAGAAACCACTAAATTATGAAATTGCTAAATTGGGAATTGTACTTCAACCCAGAACAAAAAATGTGCTTTGACGGACACTAAATATCTTGCCCAGCAACAACAGTACAGCGGTGGGTAACGAGAGATTTAGAGGGATTTAAATTTGAGGCCTAGTATTTAGGCGCTGGGTCACCGGTATGGATTTAGTGACAGAATTAGACTTGGAAATGCACAGAAGCGTGTGTGTGAAGTTATTCTGAATGACCCTATGTGCACCTTCAATATTATATACCCTTTTAGGGATAGATTTCAAATAGCTCTGATATAGCAGAAACCACTAAATTATGAAATTGCTAAATTGGGAATTGTACTTCAACCCAGAACAAAAAATGTGCTTTGACGGACACTAAATATCTTGCCCAGCAACAACAGTACAGCGGTGGGTAACGAGAGATTTAGAGGGATTTAAATTTGAGGCCTAGTATTTAGGCGCTGGGTGACAGGTATGGGTTTAGTGACAGAATTAGACTTGGAAATACACAGTAGCGGGTGTGTGTGAAGTTATTCTGAATGACCCAATGTGCACCTTCAATATTATATACCCTTTTTGGGATAGATTTCAAATAGCTCTGATATAGCAGGAACCACTAAATTATGAAATTGCTAAATTGGGAATTGTATTTCAACCCAGAACAAGAAATGTGCTTGAACGGACACTAAATAACTCGCCCAGCTACAGCACTAGGGACAGATTTAGCTGGATATAAATTTGAGGCCTAGTATTTAGGCGCTGGGTGACCGGTATGGATTTAGTGACAGAATTAGACTGGGATATGGCCAAAAAATGAACAGACTATTGCTGGTTAAATGCACTTGGTGTGACAGCTTCACCCTGATGTAGGCTTTAGCCAAAAAACAACCACACCATTGAGGGTTAAATGCACTTGGTGACAGGCGCAGCTTGCCCCTGATTTTGTATATGGCCAAAAAATGAACAGACTATTGCTGGTTAAATGCACTTGGTGTGACAGCTTCACCCTGATGTAGGCTTTAGCCAAAAAACAACCACACCATTGAGGGTTAAATGCACTTGGTGACAGGCGCAGCTTGCCCCTGATTTTGTATATGGCCAAAAAATGAACAGACTATTGCTGGTTAAATGCACTTGGTGTGACAGCTTCACCCTGATGTAGGCTTTAGCCAAAAAACAACCACACCATTGAGGGTTAAATGCACTTGGTGACAGGCGCAGCTTGCCCCTGATTTTGTATATGGCCAAAAAATGAACAGACTATTGCTGGTTAAATGCACTTGGTGTGACAGCTTCACCCTGATGTAGGCTTTAGCCAAAAAACAACCACACCATTGAGGGTTAAATGCACTTGGTCGCAGCTTGTGCTGGCGCACCACAAGACACAAAATGGCCGCCGATCACCCCAGAAAAATGAGACTGACAAACGGTCTGTGCAGCCTAAAAACAGTGAGCAATTGAGGATCAGCAGCTCAATGATCCACAGCTGCAGATCGATCAGTTAATCAAGTCCTTTGGAGGAGTTAATCTGCCTAATCTCGCCCTACTGTCGCAGCCGCAACCTCTCCCTACGCTAATCAGAGCAGAGTGACGGGCGGCGCTATGTGACTCCAGCTTAAATAGAGGCTGGGTCACATGGTGCTCTGGCCAATCACAGCCATGCCAATAGTAGGCATGGCTGTGATGGCCTCTTGGGGCAAGTAGTATGACGCTTGTTGATTGGCTGCTTTGCAGCCTTTCAAAAAGCGCCAAGAAAGCGTCACAAAAGCGCGAAGAAAGCGACGAACACCGAACCCGAACCCGGACTTTTACGAAAATGTCCGGGTTCGGGTCCGTGTCACGGACACCCCAAAATTCGGTACGAACCCGAACTATACAGTTCGAGTTCGCTCATCCCTATCAAGGACCCCTCTCTACTAGCTATAGTATGTAGATTATTACACTCCAGAAATACATCCACAAGCCTTCTACAAGATCATTAATAAACATATATTGAAGAGAATATGGCCCAGTACTGACCCCTGAGGTACTCCTCTAGTGACAGTGAACCAATCTGAGTGTGTACCATTAATAACCACCCTCTGTTTTCTATCACTGAGCCAGTTACTTACCCACATACAGACATTTTCTCCCAGTCCAAGCATTCTCATTTTATATACTAACCTTTTATGCGGTACAGTGTCAAATGCTTTGAAGAAGTCCAGATATACGCAATCCATTGATTCGCCGCTGTCAAGTCTAGAACTTACCTCCTCATAGAAACTAATTAAATTAGTTTGACATGACCGATTTCTCATGAAACCATGCTGATATGGCGTTATTTGCTTATTTTCATTGAAGTGCTCCAAAATAGCATCACTTAGGCTGAGTGATCCGGCAAGCAGTTCCGTTGCCGGAACTTCCTGCTGGATCCAGCAAAACATATGCCAACTGATGGCATTAGTAAGACTGATCAGGATCCTGATCAGTCTTAAAAATGCCTGATCAGTCAGAAAATGCATTGAAATGCCAGATCCGTCTTTCCAGTGTCATCCGGCAAAACGTATCTGGCATTTATTTTTCTTGTCACCTTTTTTTCGGTCTGCGCATGCGCAGATTGGAAGGATGGATCTGGCATTCCGGTATTTTGAACGCCAGATCGGGCACTAATATATTCCTATGGGGAAAAAATAGTCTTCAGTTTTTTTCACCGGAGATAAAACTGTAGCATGCTGCGGTTTTATCTATTGCCTGATCAGTCAAAATGAACTAAAGACATCCTGATGCATCCTGAACGGATTACTCTCCATTCAGAATGCATGGGGATATACCTGATCTGTTCTTTTCTGGGATTGATCACTTTTGACAGTACTCAGTCCTGGAAAAGAAAAATGCTAGTGTCAAAGTACCCTTAGAAAACCTTCAAACAGTTTACCCACAACAGATTTTAAAATTTCCAGCCTATAGTTTCTGGGCTCTGTTTTTGGACCCTTTTTAAATATTGGCACCACATTTGCTATGTGCCAATCCTGTGGAACACTCCCTGTCAGTATAAAGTCCTTAACCACTTCAACCCCGCTAGCTGAAACCCCCTTAATGACCAGGCCACTTTTTACACTTCTGCACTAAACTACTTTCACCGTTTATTGCTCGGTCATGCAACTTACCACCCAAATGAATTTTACCTCCTTTTCTTCTCACTAATAGAGCTTTAATTTGGTGGTATTTCATTGCTGCTGACATTTTTACTTGTTTTGTTATTAATCAAAATGTAACGATTTTTTTGCAAAAAAATGACATTTTTCACTTTCAGCTGTAAAATTTTGCAAAAAACAACAACATCCATATATAAACTTTTCGCTAAATTTATTGTTCTACATGTCTTTGATAAATAAAAAAATGTTTGGGCAAAAAAAGAAATGGTTTGGGTAAAAGTTATAGCGTTTACAAACTATGGTACAAAAATGTGAATTTCCGCTGTTTGAAGCAGCTCTGACTTTCTGAGCACCTGTCATGTTTCCTGAGGTTCTACAATGCCCAGACAGTAGAAAACCCCCACAAATGACCCCATTTCGGAAAGTAGACACCCTAAGGTATTCGCTGATGGGCATAGTGAGTTCATAGAACTTTTTATTTTTTGTCACAAGTTAGCGGAAAAGTGTCACACCGTACTCAGGAGAAGTTGGGGAATGTGTTTTGGGGTGTCATTTTACATATACCCATGCTGGGTGAGATAAATATCTTGGTCAAATGCCAACTTTGTATAAAAAAATGGGAAAAGTTGTCTTTTGCCAAGATATTTCTCTCACCCAGCATGGGTATATGTAAAATGACACCCCAAAACACATTCCCCAACTTCTTCTGAGTACGGGGATACCACATGTGTGACACTTTTTTGCAGCCTAGATGCGCAAAGGTGCCCAAATTCCTTTTAGGAGGGCATTTTTAGACATTTGGATCCCAGACTTCTTCTCACGCTTTAGGGCCCCTAAAAAGCCAGTGCAGTATAAATACCCCACATGTTACCCCACTTTGGAAAGAAGACACCCCAAGGTATTCAATGTTCATAGATTATTTTTTTTTGGCATAAGTTAGCGGAAATTTTTTTTTTTTTTTTTTTTTCTCACAAAGTCTCACTTTCCGCTAACTTGGAACAAAAATTTAAATCTTTCATGGACTCAATATGCCCCTCAGCGAATACCTTGGGGTGTCTTCTTTCCAAAATGGGGTCAGTTGTGGGGTGTTTGTACTGCCCTGGCATTTGAGGGTCTCCGCAATCATTACATGTATGGCCAGCATTAGGAGTTTCTGCTATTCTCCTTATATTGAGCATACAGGTAATGCGATTTTTTTTTTCCGTTCAGCCTCTGGGCTGAAAGAAAAAAATGAACGGCACAGATTTCTTCATTCGCATCAATCAATGTGGATGAAAAAATCTCTGCCAAAAAAAAAAAAGGAGGGGAAAGGCGTCTGCCAGGACATAGGAGCTCCGCCCAACATCCATACCCACTTAGCTCGTATGCCCTGGCAAACCAGATTTCTCCATTCACATCAATCGATGTGGATGAATAAATCATTGCCGGGATTTATTTATTTTTTAAATATATATACAAAGTGTTTGCCAAAGCATAGGAACACCACCTCCTCCTTAGCTCATATGCCTCGGCAAACGTATCTTTTACTGCAGAGGAGAAATCTCGTCTTGCAGCGCCGCATACACCGACTTATGTGTAATCTGACAGCAGCACAATACTTCTGTCAGAATGCACATCAGTGCTGCAGCTAGTCGATCGGTTGGTCCACCTGGAAGGTAAAAAAAAAAAAAAAAGCCACAACGCAATAATTTTATTAACTTTGGAACAGAACATATAAACTTTAACTTTTTGAACTGAACATTAACCTTTTTGCTTACTGGTGTTTTTTTTTTTGTTTTTTTTACCTTTTACAGAACAGTGCGTTATGCACTTTGTCCCAGGTGAAAGGAGACGTTTGCAGCAGCTCTGTGTGAATGGGCCCTAATAGCCCTGTGTGCCTGTCCTGGTGAGATGTGATCCCTATGCTAGGTGTACCTGTGTGTGGTACTTCCGGAAACACTCCCCTAAGCATAGGACAGGGTGGTGAGGGCAGTCAGGACAGAAATAGCGGGTGTCACGCCTTATTCCACTCCTGCTACAGACACGACATCTTTTTCGGGGTGACGGTTGGGTTGAGGTACCGGCAACGACATTGGGGAAATGTCGCTCGTGTAGACGGCTAACTACACTGGTGGATGGGGCCACGGAACCTCCTGGGTACAGGAAGTTCTCGATGATCTCTTCCTGAAATTTGAGGAAGGATTGTGTTCTCCCAGCCTTACCCTAGAGAATAAAACTATTATACAGAGCCAATTGAATCAAATATACAGACACCTTCTTATACCAGCGTCTGGTTCTGCGGGAAACTAAATACGGAGACAACATCTGGTCATTGAAGTCCACCCCTCCCATGTGAAGGTTATAGTCGTGGACTGAGAGAGGCTTTTCAATGACACGGGTTGCTCCCTCAATTTGTATTGTCGTGTCTGCGTGAATGGAGGAGAGCATGTAAACGTCACGCTTGTCTCTCCATTTCACCTCGAGCAGTTCTTCGTTACACAAGGCAGCCCTCTCCCCCCTAGCCAAGACGGGTGGTAACGAGCCATTGGGGGAAGCCCACGCGACTAGTTCGCGTGGTGCCACAGGCGCCAATCTGTTCTAGAAACAAATGCCTGAAGAGGGCCACACTTGTGTAGAAATTGTCCACATAAAGATGGTACCCCTTGCCGAATAAGGGTGACACCAAGTCCCAGACTGTCTTCCCACTGCTCCCCAGGTAGTCAGGGCAACCAACCGGCTCCAGGGTCTGATCTTTTCCCTCATAGACACGAAATTTGTGGGTATAGCCTGTGGCCCTTTCACAGAGCTTATACAATTTGACCCCATACCGGGCGCTCTTGCTTGGGATATATTGTTTGAAGCCAAGGCGCCTGATAAAATGTATTAGGGACTCGTCTACGCAGATGTTTTTCTCTGGGGTATACAAATCTGCAAATTTCTGGTTGAAATGGTCTATGAGGGGCCGAATTTTGTGGAGCCGGTCAAAAGCTGGGTGGCCTCTGGGACGGGAGGTGGTGTTGTCGCTAAAGTGCAGGAAACGCAGGATGGCCTCAAAACGTGCCCTGGACATAGCAGCAGAGAACATGGGCATGTGATGAATTGGGTTCGTGGACCAATATGACCGCAATTCATGCTTTTTAGTTAGACCCATGTTGAGGAGAAGGCCCAGAAAAATTTTAATTTCGGAAACTTGCACTGGTTTCCACCGGAAAGGCTGGGCATAATAGCTTCCCGGGTTGGCGGTTATAAATTGTATGGCATACCGGTTTGTTTCGGCCACGACTATGTCTAAGAGCTCCGCAGTCAAGAACAGCTCAAAAAATCCCAGGGCCAAACCGATCTGAGCTGTCTCAACCCGAACTCCAGACTGGGCGGTGAAAGGGGGAACTACAGGTGCGGCTGAAGTTGGGGACTGCCAATCAGGGTTTGCCAGCACCTCAGGGATTCTAGGGGGTCTACGGGCCCGTCTTTGCGGTGGCTGCGACGGGGTAACTAATGCACGTGCCACCGTACCAGCTTCAACTGCCCTTCTGGTGCTCGCCACTTCACCAGGTTGTACGGCAGTGCTGGTACTAGGTCCAGGGAGGGCTGCTCTGCTGGTGTATGCCTCACCACGTAATCCGACAGCGCCAGCCCCACTCTGCTGCCCTTGAAGCGGATCCTGCGCAACCTGTGGTCTAGCGACACGGGGCCGGGTACGCCTGGTGCTATCAGGGACCTCAGCCTCCTCGTCTGAACTTTGGGTCAGAGTGCCACTGCTTTCTACAGGTTCATATTCTGACCCGCTAGATTCGTCAGATGAGGGTTCCTATTTCTCATCCGACTGGGTCAGAAGCCTGTAGGCCTCTTCAGAAGAATACTCCCTGTTTGACATTTGGGCAACTAAATTTAGGGGTATTCCCTGAGACTACCCAAGAAAAAAAGCAAGCCTGTCTTACAAATGGGAGGCTAGTGAAGTACCAGAGGCTGCTGTGGTTGATAAAAAATATCAAAACAGATTTTTTTATCGCCGCAGCGCGTGTAAAGTGAATGTGCAGTGATAAAAAAAATAAAAAAATTTGTCACTGCGGTGGGGCGGGTGTGGGCGAACGCACGTGTGGGCGACCGATCAGGCCTGATCGGGCAAACACTGCGTTTTGGGTGGAGGGCGAACTAAAGTGACACTAATACAATTATAGATCTGACCGTGATCAGTTTTGATCACTTCCAGATACTATAAAAGTACAAATGCTGATTAGCGATACGCTAATCAGCGCTAAATGATCTCTAAACTACCTAAACAAGGGTGCTAAACTATCCTAAAACCTAACAGTCAATACCAGTGAAAAAAAAAGTGACAGTTTACACTGATCACTTTTTTCCTTTCACTAGTGATTGACAGGGGCGATCAAAGGGGTGATCAAAGGGTTAATTGGGGTGATCTGGGGCTAAAGTGTAGTGTTGGTGCTACTTACTGTGAAGCCTACTCCTCTGCTGGATCCAACCGACATAAAAGGACCAGCAGAGGAGCAGGGCAGCCATATAACACATCATATTTACTAATATGATGTGTTATCTGGCATTTGATTGGCTTTTTAAAAAATCATCAGCTTGCCAGCCGCGATCATTGGCTGGCAAGCTGATGACGCGACCCCCCTTGAAGAAATGCCGGCCCGCATTACGCATGCACGGGCCGGCTAATCGCATCATCTCGCGTCTCGCGAGATGACGCGTATATGCGTCAGTCTGCCTGCAGCTGCGTTAGGCGGTCCGGAGGCGGTTAAATATCAGAAATAAGGATCTGGCTATGACATTACTTAATTCTCTTAGGATACGGGGGTGTGTACCTTCCGGTCCTGGCGATTTGTCTATTTTAATATTTTTAAGACGCCGCTGTACTTCTTCCTGATTCAGACACGGCACTTTTAATGGGGAATTTACTTTTACATTCTGCATTTCATCTGACAGTTTATTTTGTTAAGTGAATACAGTGGAGAATTTTTTTTTTTTTTATAGCTTTGCTTTCTCATCGCTCTCTGCAACTCCCCCCTCATCACTTTGTAAAGGGCCGACACCTTCAGATACTTTTTACCATTTATGGAATTGAAGAACATTTTAGGGTTAGTTTTACTCTCTTAAGTTAGTGTTAAACTTTCGGTCTCTAGTTTGGCCGCTTTTATTTGTTTTTTACATATTCTATTTTTTTTCCTTATAGTTTTTCAATGCTTCCTCACTACCCTCCTGTTATTAAAATGCTTCCTTTTTGTCATTTATTGCCTTCTTTACAGTTATATTTATCTACATTTTTTCTTGTTCCTTAACCTTTTATTCCCATGAGGTATGTACCTCTTACAATTAGATTTTGTGGCTGTATTTTAATTTTTGAGGACTATGTCCAAGTTAGTTAGGACTATGGCCTCTCTTAGTTGGCTAAATTTAGCTTTTTTGAAGTTTTGTATTTTTGTTCCTCCCTGAAGAAACACTTTTTTGAATGATAATTATAAAGTTATTACTTTGTGGTAACTATTTCCCAGGTGTCCCCCAACCTGCACATCTGTTGTTTTGTCAGGTCTATTGGTTAATACTAGTGATGAGCAGCATAGGCAATATCCAAATTCTTGATATTTTGCCATAAAGTAGCAAATTTGAGAATTCGTGATCTCCAGTCATTATTTACTTGATTGCGAAAATCGGCAAAGTAATATATTTGCGATAAAAATTTGCAATTAGAATATTTGCGATCAACACTAAGGGGTAGGCAACTTTCCTATTGGTTGCTAGAGATGTTGCTAAGTGCCGATATTCGTGATAAATTCGCAATAAATTTGCGATTAGAATATTCATGATCAACGCTATTTGCGAATACAAATATATAGCACTAGATTGTAAATATTCCCAAATTCTCAAAGTGGCGATATTCACGATTAATATTTGCGATTTGATTATTTGCGCTCAAAACAAGTTAATACTAAGTCTAGTATGGCCATCCCTCTAGTCGGGCCCTGAACCAGTTGGGAAAAGTTATTGTCTTTGGTTATTGCCAAGAACCTGTTTCCTTTATGAGATGTACAGGTTTCTGTTTCCCAGTCTACTATATGTGGGTAGTTAAAGTCCCACATAATAACAACCTCATTATGATTTGCCGCCTTGTGCATCTCGTTTAGTAGTAGATTTTCTGTGGACTCTGGTATATTAGGTGGTTTATAACTCCTATTAATAATTTATTATAGTTTTTGCCTCCATATATTTCTACCCACAGTGACTGCACATGTTCATGTCCCTCACTTACATCTTCTCGGACTGTAGGCTTTAGACGGGTTTTTTTTTGGCGAGCCTATCTAAACAGACTGTAACCCTGTACATTAACCACCCAGTCATAGCTATCATCCAGCCATGTCTAAGTTATTCCCACTATGTCATAGTCCTCCTCACACATCACTAATTCCAGTTCCCTAGCACAGAGTACTTCACTTTTCTGTCAGATGGATTAAAATCCACATCACCTAATAAAGCTGACTGTTTTTAATAAGCCTCCCAAGTCCCGGCCTGGAACATGGGGAGTAGCCACTCACCCAGCACTTTGGCTACTTCCAGTAAGAGCGGTCCCGTATCGGCTTTACAGCCATACTAAACAGCTGAAGTGTCAGACTGCAAAGCAAATAATGACACTTCAGGAAAAAAACTGATCTTACCTTATCGAGGCCAGGAACCTCGGTGACACGAACCAACCATCAATGATGGCCCCTTGTTCCTTTCTGCAGTATACATACATTTAAGAGGTTTATGTATATTTTTTACCCTACACCTTTCCTTCTGAACTGTTCTAGTCCCTCCATCCATTCCTCCTCCAGTCCCATTACCTTGCCTCCAATCTCTATCTGCACTATCTTCCCCTCCAATAACGTAATTACCCTCCCCCAAGTCCCTTGTTTAAACACTCCTCCAACCTTCTAGCCATCATCTCCCCCAACATAGCTGCACCTTCAACATTGAGGTGCAGCCAATTCCTACAATAGAGCCTGTAGCTGACAGAGAAGTCGGCCCAGTTCTTCAGGAATCTAAACCCCTCCTTCCTACACCAGTTCTTGAGCTACTTGTTTACCTCACTAATCTCCCGGTGCCTTTCTTGTGCGGCTCATGGTACCGGCAGAATTTTGAAAAATAGTACCTTTGAGGTCCTTGCCCTAAGCTTTTGATATAAATCCCTAAAATATTTTTTAAGGACGCTCCACCTACTTCTAACTTTGTCATTGGTTCCTATATGGACCATAACTGCTGGATAGTCTCCAGCCCCTCCCAGTAATCTGTCAACTTGATGTGTGATGTGTTGAACTCGAGCACTGGGAAGACAACATATTGTTCAACGATCCCGGTCTTTGTGAGAGATTGCCCTATCTGTACCCCTAATAATTGAGTCTCCACTACCAGCACCTGTCTGGCCTGCCCTGCTATCCTGGTCCCCTGCTTACGGAGCCGACATTCCCCTGACTGGCAAAGGAAGTATCCGGTTGCAGCAGTGCTATCCCTGAACTGACATCCCCCTCATCTGCCAACCTTGCAAACTTGTTGGGGTGTGTCAGATCAGGGCTAGCCTCCCTGGCACTCTTCCCTATAACCCGCTTTCTGTTACCCAGCTAGCTACCTCACTCCTTGCTACCACCCTCCCCCATCTACCCCAAAGAGTGCTTGCTCAGTGAGCAGCAAACTCTTTTCCAAATTATCAATGACTCTCAGTGTTGAAACTCGCCCGTTTAGATACTCGATGTGCAATTCCAAATGGGAAATTTGCATACATTTTGAACAAAAATATGCACCCTCAAACGGCTATTCCAGGACTGCATACATTAGACACGATGTGCACTGGACTGCGCTGTCAATAATGGAACACAAACTAAATGGGGATTAAGCAAGAAAGAGAAATATACAATATAGTGCAGTGATTAGGGATGAGCGAACCCGAACTGTATAGTTCAGGTTCGTACCGAATTTTGGGGTGTCCGTGACACGGACCCGAACCCGAACATTTTAGTAAAAGTCCGGGTTCGGGTTCGGTGTTCGTCGCTTTCTTGGCGCTTTTTGAAAGGCTGCAAAGCAGCCAATCAACAAGCGTCATACTACTTGCCCCAAGAGAGAAAGCGTAAATTCCCACCTAGCCACCCTCGATCCCTGGCCCTGAATGCCAGCATTTCTAAACTACTGGCCTATGAAATGCTGTCATTCAGGCTGGTGGACACAGACAGCTTCAAACAGCTCAAGCCGCTTGCTGTCCCACAGTATGTTGTTCCCAGCCGCCACTACTTCTCCAAGAGAGACGTGCCTTCCCTGCACAACCGAGTATCCGATAAAATCAAGTGTTCACTGCGCAACGCCATCTGTGGCAAGGTCCACCTAACCACAGATACGTGGACCAGTAAGCACGGCCAGGGACGCTATGTCTCCCTAACTGCACACTGGGTAAATGTAGTGGCAGCTGGGCCCCAGGCGGAGAGCTGTTTGGCGCACGTCCTTCCACCGATAAGGATCGCAGGGCAACATTCTTTGCCTCCTGTTGCCTCCTCCTCCTACCCGGCTTCCTCCTCCTCTTCTTCCACCTGCTCATCCAGTCAGCCACACACCTTCACCACCAACTTCAGCACAGCCCGGGGTAAACGTCAGCAGGCCATTCTAAAACTCATATGTTTGGGGGACAGGCCCTACACCGCACAGGAGTTGTGGTGGGGTATAGAACAACAGACCGACGAGTGGTTGCTGCCGGTGAGCCTCACGCCCGGCCTGGTGGTGTGCGATAATGGGCGAAATCTCGTTGCAGCTCTGGGACTAGCCGGTTTGACGCACATCCCTTGCCTGGCGCATGTGTTGATTTTGGAGGTGCAGAAGTTCATTCACAACTACCCCGACATGTCAGAGCTGCTGCATAAAGTGCGGGCCGTCTGTTCGCGCTTCCGGCGTTCACATCCTGCCGCTGCTCGCCTGTCTGCGCTACAGCGTAACTTTGGCCTTTCCGCTCACCGCCTCATATGCAACGTGCCCACCAGGTGGAACTCCACCTTGCACATGCTGGACAGACTGTGCGAGCAGCAGCAGGCCATAGTGGAGTTTCAGCTGCAGCACGCACGGGTCAGTCGCACTGCGGAACAGCACCACTTCACCACCAATGACTGGGCCTCCATGCGAGACCTGTGTGCCCTGTTGCGCTGTTTCGAGTACTCCACCAACATGGCCAGTGGCGATGACACCGTTATCATTGTTACAATACCACTTCTATGTCTCCTTGAGAAAACACTTGGGGCGATGATGGAAGAGGAGGTGGCTCAGGAGGAGGAGGAGGAGGAAGAGGGGTCATTTTTAGCACTTTCAGGCCAGTCTCTTTGAAGTGACTCAGAGGAAGTTTTTTTGCAACAGCAGAGGCCAGGTACAAATGTGGCCAGCCAGGGCCCACTACTGGAGGACGAGGAGGACGAGGATGAGGTGGAGGAGGATGAGGATGAAGCATGGTCACAGCAGGGTGACAACCAACGCAGCTCGGGCCCATCACTGGTGTGTGGCTGGGGGG
Source organism: Bufo gargarizans (assembly GCF_014858855.1). Lineage (NCBI taxonomy): Eukaryota > Metazoa > Chordata > Amphibia > Anura > Bufonidae > Bufo > Bufo gargarizans. Next base: position 207,494,163 of record NC_058080.1, read on the forward strand.
AAACGCAGGACGATGACGATACGCCTCCCACAAAGGACAGCTTGTCCTTACCTCTGGGCAGCTTGGCACACATGAGCGACTACATATTGCAGTGCCTGCGCAACGACAGCAGAGTTGCCCACATTATAACGTGTGCGGACTACTGGGTTGCCACCCTGCTGGATCCACGGTACAAGACAATGTGCCCACCTTACTTCCTGCACTGGAGCGTGATAGGAAGATGCGCGAGTACAAGAGCACGTTGGTAGACGCGCTACTGAGAGCATTCCCAAATGTCGCAGGAGAACAAGTGGAAGCCCAAGGCCAAGGCAGAGGAGGAGCAAGAGGTCGCCAAGGCAGCTGTGTCACGGCCAGCTCCTCTGAGGGCAGGGTTAGCATGGCAGAGATGTGGAAAAGTTTTGTCAACACGCCACAGCTAACTGCACCACCACCTGATACGCAACGTGTTAGCAGGAGGCAACATTTCACTAACATGGTGGAACAGTACGTGTGCACACCCCTCCACGTACTGACTGATGGTTCGGCCCCATTCAACTTCTGGATCTCTAAATTGTCCACGTGACGAGAGTTAGCCTTTTATGCCTTGGAGGTGCTGGCCTTCCCTGGCGGCCAGCGTTTTGTCTGAACGTGTATTCAGCACGGCAGGGGGCGTCATTACAGACAAACGCAGCCGTCTGTCTACAGCCAATGTGGACAAGCTGACGTTCATAAAAATGAACCAGGCATGGATCCCACAGGACCTGTCCATCCCTTGTGCAGATTAGAAATTAACTACCTCCCCTTAACCATATATTATTGTACTCCAGGGCACTTCCTCATTCAATCCTATTTTTATTTTCATTTTACCATTATATTGCAGGGCTACCCAAAGTTGAATGAACCTCTCCTCTGTCTGTGTGCCGGGGCTTAAATATCTGACAATGGACTGTTCCAGTGTTGGGTGACGTGAAGCATGATTCTCTGCTATGATATGAAGACTGATTCTCTGCTGACATGAAGCCAGATTCTCTGTTACGGGACCTCTCTCCTCTGCCTGGGTGCCTGGGCCTAAATATCTGACAATGGACTGTTCCAGTGTTGGTTGACGTGAAGCATGATTCTCTGCTATGACATGAAAACTGATTCTCTGCTGACATGAAGCCAGATTCTCTGTTACGGAACCTCTCTCCTCTGCCTGGGTGCCGGGGCCTACATTTATGACAATTGACTGTTACAGTGGTGGGTTACGTGAAGCATGATTCTCTGCTATGATATGAAGACTGATTCTCTGCTGACATGAAGCCAGATTCTCTGTTACGGGACCTCTCTCCTCTGCCTGGGTGCCTGGGCCTAAATATCTGACAATGGACTGTTCCAGTGTTGGGTGACGTGAAGCCTGATTCTCTGCTATGACATGAAGACTGATTCTCTGCTGACATGAAGCCAGATTCTCTGTTACGGGACCTCTCTCTTCTGCCTGGGTGCCTGGGCCTAAATATCTGACAATGGACTGTTACAGTGTTGGGTGACGTGAAGCATGATTCTCTGCTATGACAAGAAGACTGATTCTCTGCTGACATGAAGCCAGATTCTCTGTTATGGGACCTCTCTCCTCTGCCTGGGTGCCTGGGCCTAAATATATGACAATGGACTGTTACAGTGGTGGGTGACGTGAAGCCATATTCTCTGCTATGGGACCTCTCTCCAATTGATATTGGTTAATTTTTATTTATTTTATTTTTATTTTTATTCATTTCCCTATCCACATTTGTTTGCAGGGGATTTACCTACATGTTGCTGCCTTTTGCAGCCTTTTATCCCTTTCCTGGGCTATTTTACAGCCTTTTTAGCGTCGAAAAGTTCGGGTCCCCATTGACTTCTATGGGGTTCGGGTTCGGGACGAAGTTCGGGTCGGTTTCGGATCCCGAACCTGAACATTTCCGGGAAGTTCGGCCGAACTTCTTGAACCCGAACATCCAGGTGTTCGCTCAACTCTAGCAGTGATAAGTATATAACTTACTGTAGTCCCCCTCCTAAAGTCCCTGAATCTGAAGTCACGTAATCTAAAGTCACACACTTAATTCAAACACACTTCAAATCAAACACGTGAACGCTCACAAACTTGTGTTATTTGCCTGCTTGTATAAATGGAGCTCTTAAACCAGACTGCTTTTTTTCTTCTGGATTCAAAGGACTGAGCTGATCTCAAGACTGGATATTTAACTTCTAATTAGATAGCCACACCCTAATTACTCACCTACTACTACTTGCCAAACCCTGGACAAGGGAGAAAAGAAAATAATAATAATTAAATGCAGTATACTCTCAGCTGCTTTGCAATAAACCTGGCAGCAACAGCAATGCACACAAAAAATTTTGCTCTCAGATACTCCCTCACATAATCTAAAGTCACACACTTAATACAAACACACTTCAAATCACACACGCGAACGCTCATGAACTCGCGTTATTTGCCTGCTTGTATAAATGGAGCGCTTAAACCAGTCTGCTTTTTTTTCTCTGGATTCAAAAGACTGAGCTGCCCTCAAGTCTGGATATTTAACTTCTCCTAATTAGACAACCACACCCTAATTACTCACCTTTGCAAGACCCTAAACAAGGAAGAAGAAAAAAAATAAGAAATTTAAACACAGTATACTCTCAGCTGCTTTGCAATAAACCTGACAGCAAAAGTAATGCACACAAATAATTTAGCTCTCACATATACTCCCTCACATAATCTAAAGTCACACAATTAATACAAACCCACTTGAAATCAAACACACGAACGCTCACGAACTTGCGTTATTTGCTTGCTTGTATAAATGGAGCTCTTAAACCAGTCTGCATTTTTTTTCTCTGGATTTTTTCTAAAAACGTTTCCTTTGATTTCCAGTCCCCTCTTCATTTTTGTAAAATGACCACCAGCATCTTAAATTACCCTATGTGTACTATCACCTGCTCATTTACAGAAATGAATAGTGGCCTGATAATCGGAAAAACTGCAATATACATTTTAAAACAGAGGACATTCGAACTATGCATCATGCATTTATTTCAAATTTTCTATTAGGAACTGGAGGGTCACTATCAGCTAACTTTGTGCTACATTCATGATAATAATAGGGTTAAACTGTGCTTATCGCTTTTCTTATAAAGGCTTGTTATAGCCAAGGTTTATCCTATAAAGTATTGTTTGACTTCTTTATACCTTTATCCTAGATAGTTCAGAAAAGTTTATTTATTTGGATGCTATCCTTCAAATTGTTGACATAGGCTATAGCTGGTGTTATTTTATAGCAAGATTTCTACTGTGAACAGATTCATTATTTGTAGAAATTAAGAACAACTTGTAGGTGACAAAGGCAGACATATGCTTCAGTGTTAAATTCTACACTTTTAATTACATTTCTTACTTTTTATTTGATGCATCATGGTAATGACTAAAGGAGTGTCTGTAACGCTGGCACAAGATACGCACTCTATGAGAACTATGAATACATTTATTGCTGCACTGTGTAAAGAAATATGTTACTGTTAATTATTATGTATTTTCATTTTATGATCCTCTTGGAACATGCAAATAAAAATCTTTGTTTGTTTGTTTAACCCTAATGTGTTTTGCAGCATGTGTATATTATTTAGGAAATAATAGAGATGTAATTGCAACATATCATGTACTGTAGAAAACAAAATATATAAACATATTGAAATTCATAGTGATGTGGCAGTGGCCCCTGCTCACTGCTGTCTCGCTCATCTCGGTGGGCACAGCTGCCATGGCTTTGACCCTCCTCTTTCTCTGGTGGATTGCATCTGCTAGCATCCTTCCTCTCTATCCGGGTGACTGTGCTGATAACTCTTGGTAAGCTAAGGCCTGCTTGTTTCTTGTCTCTGCTCATAGGGCAGGCTTGCACTCTCTCCAACACTTGAATAGCCAGTGCACATGCTCACCTTAGGGTATTTTGGGTACATTCCCCTGTATGAAAGTGCTTGAGACATATATTCTAGTTCTATAGTGTCCTGAAAAGGTGTGCTTTTATCTTGATATTTGCCCATGTACTCACCGCTGCAGTAGATTTGACCCTTCCCTGCCTGACCTGCTCAGTGTCTGTTTATCATTTTCTGTTTTTCACTGTATGGTTATATATTGTTTAAGTTATTTTTATTCTTGATTCCTGTTTTGCAGATTTTTTGTTTGGTGCTACCTGGTGCTGTAAACAATGGCTGTATTGGTCTTTGGCACTACAGCATGTTCATGTCATACAGTGGATGCCTAGCCTCACCCACCCATCCATTTAGCATTGCATGCTCTCGTACTTCATTCTGCTGTGTAGATTCTCCTAATGGGAATATCCTAGCAGCCCCCTGGCCTTCGCCCTTTAACCCCCATACTACATAATACTAAATACGGTCATAATAATAATAATAATAATAATAATAATAATAATAATAATTATTATTATTATTATAATAATTCACTTTTAAGTGTTACTTTATCCTATACAGGGAGTGCAGAATTATTAGGCAAATTGTATTTTTGAGGATTAATTTTATTATTGAACAACAACCATGTTCTCAATGAACCCAAAAAACTCATTAATATCAAAGCTGAATATTTTTGGAAGTAGTTTTTAGTTTGTTTTTAGTTTTAGCTATTTTAGGGGGATATCTGTGTGTGCAGGTGACTATTACTGTGCATAATTATTAGGCAACTTAACAAAAAACAAATATATACCCATTTCAATTATTTATTTTTACCAGTGAAACCAATATAACATCTCAACATTCACAAATATACATTTCTGACATTCAAAAACAAAACAAAAACAAATCAGTGACCAATATAGCCACCTTTCTTTGCAAGGACACTCAAAAGCCTGCCATCCATGGATTCTGTCAGTTTTTTGATCTGTTCACCATCAACATTGCGTGCAGCAGCACCCACAGCCTCCCAGACACTGTTCAGAGAGGTGTACTGTTTTCCCTCCTTGTAAATCTCACATTTGATGATGGACCACAGGTTCTCAATGGGGTTCAGATCAGGTGAACAAGGAGGCCAACTCATTAGATTTTCTTCTTTTATACCCTTTCTTGCCAGCCACGCTGTGGAGTACTTGGACGCGTGTGATGGAGCATTGTCCTGCATGAAAATCATGTTTTTCTTGAAGGATGCAGACTTCTTCCTGTACCACTGCTTGAAGAAGGTGTCTTCCAGAAACTGGCAGTAGGACTGGGAGTTGAGCTTGACTCCATCCTCAACCCGAAAAGGCCCCACAAGCTCATCTTTGATGATACCAGCCCAAACCAGTACTCCACCTCCACCTTGCTGGCATCTGAGTCGGACTGGTGCTCTCTGCCCTTTGCCAATCCAGCCACGGGCCCATCAAGACTCACTCTCATTTCATCAGTCCATAAAACCTTAGAAAAATCAGTCTTGAGATATTTCTTGGCCCAGTCTTGACGTTTCAGCTTGTGTGTCTTGTTCAGTGGTGGTCGTCTTTCAGCCTTTCTTACCTTGGCCGTGTCTCTGAGTATTGCACACCTTGTGCTTTTGGGCACTCCAGTGATGTTGCAGCTCTGAAATATGGCCAAACTGGTGGCAAGTGGCATCTTGGCAGCTGCACGCTTGACTTTTCTCAGTTCATGGGCAGTTATTTTGCGCCTTGGTCTTTCCACACGCTTCTTGCGACCCTGTTGACTATTTTGAATGAAACGCTTGATTGTTCGATGATAACGCTTCAGAAGCTTTGCAATTTTAAGAGTGCTGTATCCCTCTGCAAGATATCTCACTATTTTTGACTTTTCTGAGCCTGTCAAGTCCTTCTTTTGACCCATTTTGCCAAAGGAAAGGAAGTTGCCTAATAATTATGCACACCTGATATAGGGTGTTGATGTCATTAGACCACACCCCTTCTCATTACAGAGATGCACATCACCTAATATGCTTAATTGGTAGTAGGCTTTCGAGCCTATACAGCTTGGAGTAAGACAACATGCATAAAGAGGATGATGTGGTCAAAATACTCATTTGCCTAATAATTCTGCACGCAGTGTATGCATTTTTCTCTTGATGATTTTCTGGAGTTGTCTATGTTCAGTAGACTTCCACGGGGGAAAAGATACACTGGTCTGAAACACAATGAAGACAGGCGAAACCATAGTCTTGGAGAAGCTGAGGTCTGTGTAGGCAGAGTTCATGCAATTCCATACACCCAATTAAAATTAGTGGCTGTGCTGGTTTTCGGCATTGCTGCACACTCTTATGACATCATACGGTGGATGGCTAGCCTCACCCACCCATACATTTGTCATTGTGTGCTCTTGTACTTCATATCACTGCACAGGCTCTATGGAAGCATCCAAGGCATACTCAGTGTAATCCAGTCACGCATCATCAACTGCACTTCACAGATTCTGGAAGAAGTGTCCTTCACAATCTACCCCAAAATTTTTTGCTGTTTATCTGAACATTGTAAGATCTGACCTTGAGATGAATTTGCTGGGACATCCACTCCTGGGAAGACTGTCATTGCGATTAAGGATTTATTCTGAAGCACGTCAACGTTTGTCTAGGGGGTCATGTTCCCCAAATTTGTATTGCTACATTATGTGGAAATAATGATTACAAGGTCTGGTCGAACCCTTCCATGCCCTGAGTGGAGTTCAAGAGTCAGGTGAGCTGGAGTACTACATTTTTGAAGACTGTCAACTGTCATAATTTTTTTCCACTTATGAATAATCTTTCTCACTATAGAATGACGGACTTCAAATTGTTTGGAAATTACCTTATAACCTTTCTCAGATTGATGTGCAGCAAGAATTGCTTTTTAAGGGTCCATTAACACGTCAGTATTTTTCCATATCCCGAATTGCGGTCCCTTTCTTGCGGATCCGTTGTTCCTGAAAATATTTCCGTATGTCAGTTTTTTGCGGATCTGCAAAAAAAATTGAAACATGTAAAAATTTCTATAAATGGAGTTCTTTTCCATTGGCTCCTATTTCGGTTATTTGGACAGCAAGTAGGGATGCTGGATGAGGAACCGGAGAGGAGGAGAAGGAGACAGTGGATTCATCCCATTGTGGCTCAGCGTTATCAGAAGGGACAATTCCACACTATGTATAATGACCTGCATCAGGACCCCTTCAAATTCCATAATTACTGCCATATGTTTATGGAGTGCTTTGATAATCTGTTGTCTCTACATCCCAACCTGAACTTCGTGGACATAAGCATGCAGTTCAGCATCTCTGCAGAGCAAAGGCTTATAGTCACGTTGAGGTAAGAAAAATTAATAATGTATGTTTTGGTAAGTTTATTTAAAAACAATTATATATTAACTGCATTTTTGTTTTGTTTTCACAGATTCCTTGCGACTGGAATTTCGTTGGCATTGCTGCACTTTGAGTTTTTGCTTGGGATCTCAACAATCTCTGGGATCGTCTATCATATGTGTAAAGTCATATGGCAGCTATTTAGAGAAGCGGTGATGTCCAGCCCCAAGGCCGAAGATTGGCTTCATATCGCCAAGGGATTTTACCAATCAGCGCAGTTTCCTAACTGCATTGGGGCACTGGACGTAAAACACATCCGTGTAAAGAAGCCGCCTCAATCAGTGTCCCGGTACTTCAATTATTTTTCTGTAGTGCTGATGGCTTTGTCTGACAGTAATTACAGGTGTGTAATTGTGGATATTGGGGCCTACGGGAGCACTTCTGACAGCCGCATTTTTAGAGTTTCCAGAATGGGTGAACGGCTTCCCCTGCAAGAGCCAAGAACACTACCCAGATCTGCAGGTCCGCCGGGTCCATTTGTGATTGTGGCAGATGAAGGATTTGCATTGTCCCCCCACCTGATGCTGCCATTCCCTAGACGCGATCTGGATGAACGGAAGCGCATCTTCAACTATCGATTTGACTCGCGTCTTTCGGTATGTGGAGTGCGCTTTTGGAATACTGTCCACTAAGTGGAGAGTATTCATGTCATCCATACAGATGAATCCAGACAATGCCACTCTGGTGATACAGGCTTGTGTACTGCTACACAACTTCACCAGGATACATGATGCCTCCGCTGATGTAGATATTGTTCAAAATATGACATCTTCTGTCATTTTTGATCAGAGCCAGACTGGAGGACTAGCTGGACTAGCTGTTCAGGAAGTCTATGCCGACTTTTTCTGCAGTCCAGAGGGGACATTGCCATGGCAGTTGGAAGCCATCTGTGGAAGTCGTTGATTTCCGCTTGATTCTGGTTTCCAAATTACTATATAAATTAAAATTTTCTTAGTTTAGTTAGAACCCCTGTTGTTAGTTTAACTTAAGGACTTGCAAGAGAATGAAGACCCTAGACGTGGGCTTGCGGGCTGAGGTATTTTGTAATTTCCAAATTCAACTATCAAATTAAATTAATATATTGATAGTGAATTATATATTTTTTTGTTGAAATTTGTTTAAATACCTTCTAATACTTCATTACAAATGACATCTTAAAAAAGAGTAATAATCATTACTCGATTTTTTTAAGACACAATTGTACCCGCACTATGTTTATTACAGTGTTTTACATCAATATAGAAAAGAGAATAGCAATGTTTGAAAAAATTATTTTTTATGTGAAAATGCTTTTAATAAAAAAATCAATATAAGTATTGTAAAAAATTGCTAATTATTAGATAATAAATATATAAAAAAAAATTATGACTCATTACTGATTCCATAGTCCATATTGCTTATTTTACTGGGTATAATCATTTTTCTATCACATTATACACTTCTCATTTCCATGGTAAAAGACCACTCTGTAAACCAGTGGTGGCCATGCTTGCACACAATAGTAAAAAACTTTACCCGCTCTGATGGCCAAGAACATGTGTCTGTACCTAGGCTAGTGCATTTTCCTATATAGTGCAAGTATAGCCATCACAGATGAATTGCAGGGTGGTCTATTACCATGGAAACGAGCAGTGTATAATGTGATTGCAAAATTATTACAGACAGCAAAGTAACAAAAAGGACTATAATAATACATTATTAAGTGTTTATTTAATCTACATGGATAAATGCCACTTAGTTAGGGCTCATGCATATGAATGTGTGCCTGCCGTTTTGTGCATTGGGAACTGCAGCAGCGTTCCCCAATGCACTTGCAACCTCCAAGCCAGCTGGCGTATACAAATCTAGACCCATTCAACTTGAAAGGGTTTGTGATCCGTCCATTCCCCAAAAAATTAGTGCATGCACTCAATTTTTGTTGTGTGGAAGCACGGCCTAATACTCCACAGAATATACAATTTTTCCAATAAAAACTATGAGACATTATATTAATAAACAGAATAACATTTATTAGATTAATAACAAAATCAGAAAATAACTTAAATTATAAATCAAAAAGTTCCCTATTAAAAGGGGAAGGATTGGAAGTGGTGAGAGGACTTCCCTCTGATGATCCTTGGTATTGACCATATGTATTGTGCACTCCCCTGGGAAGAAGCTTCGGAAGTATAATATCTATGAGGAGGCAGATTATGGGATACAGTAGGTCTGAATGGCCTTCAATTTAGCATGGCATCCCGAGCTTGCTCTAAATTGTGGACCATATCTATAGGTTCTTGCAGACCTGCAAATAGGTCCAGGACAAGTGCCATTGCTGAAATACATCTAGCTTTTCGTTCTTTCTGTTATACATTTAAATAATGTGGCCAAACTATTTAACAAAGTTTCATCGGGACTCTCACCACGATTCTGGTTTAGATACTCCAGAACCCTTCAACAATATGGTTGAGCGAACCCGAACTGTAAAGTTTGGGTTCGTACCAAACTTTAGGATTTTTGGACCCCAGACCCGGAACAATTCAGTAAAAGCTTGGGTTCAGTATTCGTCGATTTCTTAGCGATTTTTGAAAGGCTGCAGAGCAGCAAATCAACAAGCGTTTAACTGTCTGACCTTAGAAGCCATCACAGCCATGACTACTAATGGCATGGCTGTGATTGGCCAGTGCAGCATGTGACACAGCCTCTATATAAACTGGAGTCACGTAGCGCTGCATGTCACTCTGCTGTTACTAGTGTAGGGAGAGGATGCTGCTGGTGATTTCAGGGAGAGAATAGGACAGAATCTGTGATCACAACTCGAATCTAACTCAGCGATCTACATACATTTAGTTGTGTGGGTGCAGGGCACAGTCTTTTTACCCTGCCCTGAGCCCAGTGACAGAAAAAAATAACTTCTATCTGTCTGTTAGGTGGGCGGCGGTGGCGACCATTTTATGCAAGCTCAGCACTGCATCTGAGCTTTTGTGACATTCAAATCCAAGCTTGAAATACTGCACTAATAATCTGGTTTTAAAAAATCACCCTGTTTTGGCAATATACAACATCTGTTGCATTTGCAGGATTACTCACTGTGCAATTTAAGCTAGAAAGATAGCCATAATTTTCTGGGTTTTTAAAAACACCCTTTTTTGGCAAAATACACAATTTTGCAGCCCTTGCAGCATCAGCACGTGTGAAATTCAAGGGTTATATACAGCTTTCATATTCTGTTAGTAAAAAACAACAACACTTTTTTGGCAATATCCAACATCTGGATTAGTCAGTGTGCAATTTAAGCTAGAAATACAGCCATCATTTTCTGGGTTTTTAAAAACACCCTTTTTTGGCAAATCCACTATTTTACAGATCTGCACGTGTGAAATTCAAGCGTAATATACAGCTTTCATATTCTGTTACAAAAACCCCCCAGCTTTTTGGGCAATATAAAACATCTGGATTAGTCAGTGTGCAATTTAAGCTAGAAATGCAATTTTTGCCAAAATACACAATTTTACAGCCCTTGCAGCATCGGCACAATTCAAGGGTTATATACTGCTGTCATATTCAGTTATTAAACAAACACCTGTTTTCTGCAAAAAAGTTTATTTTGCAGCCTTTCCTGCATATGTCATTGTGAGATACACACTTTAGATACTGTGGTTCTATTCAATAATTTGTAAAACAGCAATTTTTGGCCAAAAACTTTAATTGCGACCTAGTCTGGATCAGAGCGTGTGAAATACACAAAAAACTCAGAACAGTCAGAAACATATCGGAGCTCCTCATGCACCACGTCATGGTGTCTCAGCACGCATGGGGTCCTACCACTCAACTGCCCGTGGTGTGTGAACAGGGTCTGAATCAGTGCTAGAAATCTCACATGCTTCCATAGTGGTATCACCAATGCACTGTGAGGTAGGATAAAGCTGTGAGCCGGACCCACAACAAGACCATGTGACACAGAAGCTACCAGGTGCAAAAGAATGTTACTAACAAAATAAAGTGGCACATTCCATACACATAAAGATAAAAAATAACTCACTGGCCTAAATGGGTGAAAATGCTCCAAACCCAGACACTGTAGCTATAACCAGGGGAGCAATTCCTCCGCATGCGGTCCGCAGACAACGGAAAGCCCCAGCAAAAAATGCATACAATGGAGGATGCCGGGGCGGACCGCATGCACCACAAGAACATCTTACACAAAATGATACATTGTGCAGATGAACAAATATACATTGTGGGGATGTGCTCGTGGTAGGCTACGGTAGCGGCGGCAGTATTGAGGCACCCACAGACAGTCTTTGTGATACACCGTGACTTTATTCACACCAAAGGCATAACAGGCAATGTGCAGACCACACAGGTGCATATTCACATAGTGCATAAAACAAAAGTCCTTCCATAGGAAATAAACAGCAGGTTTGAGTCACCTTGTTTTGGACAGGCCACAGCGGTCGTGCAGGCTTGTAAGCTACCTGCCTTTGTCTCCCTCAGGCCAGAGCCCCTTCGGCTCGTAGCACCACAGGTCCCAGGGCTATCCTTCAATGTGTGCTGCGCCCTGACTCTCCTTCACCAGCACTCACTCTGTCTGTGGAAATCTCCAGCACAGCAAGACACACCCCACCCCCATCATCAGCAGGCTGGGTTCTTAAAGGCCCAGCTCCACCAAAAACCTGTGCTGGCCGTGGGGAACAGGCACCCCCCCACTCTTTACCTGTTCCCAGTAAGAACCGGCCCGGACACGCTGCGCCAGCAGCATTCGCCGCTGTAACCGCAACGATCCGGTTCTTACTCCACCGAGGCCAGGACCTCTGGTGGCACGTATCGTCCGTCCATTATTATTCCGGGGACTCTCCTACATATCCCCCCCCTTTGTTCACCCCTGAGGGCTTGAACATACTGTTCAAGCCTGAGGGGGTGAACACATGCACAGCAGTGTACCCGGGACAGGGCATCTGCGTTCCCCTGTAAGCGGCCGGCCCTGTGCTCAACAGTGAACTTAAAGTTCTGGAGGGACAAGAACCACCTGGTAACCCGAGCGCTCCCCTCCTTAGCCCGACTCATCCACTGGAGAGGGGAGTGGTCGGTCACCAGACGGAACCTTCTCCCCAGAAGGTAATATCTGAGAGACTCGAGTGCCCACTTGATGGCGAGGCACTCTCTCTCCCAATGCTATACCGGGTTTCTGCTGGGGTAAGCTTGCGGCTTAGAAAAACCACAGGGTGCTCTTCCCCGTTGAGCTCTTGGGAAAGCACAGCCCCTAGTCCTACTCCCGAGGCATCTGTTTGAACTACAAACTCCCGCTTGAAGTCGGGCGTCACCAGAACTGGGGACTCACATAGGGCCGACTTCAAACGGGAGAACGCCTCCTCCTCCTGCTCCCCCCAGCGAACCATCACCGACTTTCTACCCTTCAAGAGGCCGGTTAACGGGGCTGCCAAGGTGGCAAAATGGGGAATGAACCTCATGTAGTACCCAATCAGGCCCAAAAATGACCGTACTTGCTTGGACGTACGAGGCCTGGGCCAATTCCGGATTGCTTCAACTTTATTCACTTGGGGCCTAATGACTCCGCGTCCAATCACATATCCCAAATAGCGAGCTTCCTCTAGTCCCACCGAGCATTTTTTTGGGTTGGCAGTTAACCCCGCCTTCCTTAGAGAATCTATCACTGCCTGAAGTTTTGACAAATTACCCTCCCAGTCTGGGCTAAACACGACTATATCATCCAGATACGCGGAGGTATACTGGTGATGGGGCTTGAGGACGACATCCATCAGACGCTGGAACGTAGCCGGAGAGCCATGCAACCCAAAAGGCAACACCCTATACTGAAAAAGCCCCTCCGGGGTGACAAAGGCCGTCTTCTCCTTTGCTGCCTCCGTCAGAGGTACCTGCCAGTAGCCCTTCGTGAGATCTAGGATCGAAAAATACCGGGCTTTTCCCAGCCGCTCTATCAACTCGTCTACCCGAGGCATGGGATAGGCGTCAAATTTTGATACCTCATTCAATTTCCTAAAATCATTACAGAACGTAATGAACCATCCGGTTTGGGAATAAGGACAATCGGGCTAGCCCACTCGCTCTTTGACTCTTCTATGACCCCTAGACGTAGCATCGATCTTACCTCCTGCGAAATGGCCTGTCGCCGAGCCTCCTGTACTCGGTATGGTCTTAGGCGGACTTTCACCCGGGGCTCGGTGACAATGTCATGCTCGATCAAGGTGGTACGTCCAGGAAGGTCAGAGAATACGTCCCTATTCCGACTAACAAATTCTCTCACCTCTTGGGCTTGTTTGGTCGACAGTCCGTCCCCTATCGTCACCCCAGCGGCTCTCTCCGGAACACCTGGTGACCCCGGGTCACTCCCTGACGTCCCGACAGAGGGGGGGCTGTCTCCAAACAAATTCTCTCTGTCTCTCCAAGGCTTTAGTAGATTCACATGATATACCTGTTCGGGCTTCCGCCGCCCTGGCTGGTATATCCTGTAATCAACTGGGCCCACTTTCTCCTTAACTTCATAGGGTCCTTGCCACCGGGCCAAGAATTTACTCTCGACCGTGGGCACGAGTACAAGAACTCAGTCACCCGGGTGAAATGTCCTTACCCGGGCGGTTCGGTTATATACCCGACTCTGGGCCAGTTGTGCCGCTTCCATGTGCTCACGGACGATCGGCAACACGACCCCTATTCGGTCCTGCATTTTTCCTATGTGCTCTATCACACTTTTATGAGGCGTAGGCTGTTGCTCCCATGCCTCCTTAGCGATATCCAGTAGCCCACGGGGATGTCGCCCATATAACAACTCAAAGGGCGAGAACCCCGTGGACGCCTGGGGCACCTCCCGTACCGCAAACAAAACATAGGGCAACAGTAAGTCCCAATCTCTCCCGTCCTTAGCCACAACTCTTTTTAGCATGGACTTCAGGGTCTTATTAAACCGTTCTACTAACCCATCGGTTTGGGGATGGTAGACGGACGTGTGCAGGTGTTTAATATTTAATAGCTTACACAATTCCTTTGTTACTTTGGACATAAAGGGTGTCCCCTGGTCCGTCAGAATCTCCTTTGGTATCCCCACCCGGGCAAACATACTCATGAGCTCTTTAGCTATTACCTTGGCCGACGTATGGCGCAATGGGACCGCCTCCGGATAGCGAGTGGCATAGTCTAACACTACCAGGATGTGTTGGTGACCTCGGGCTGACTTAATAATGGGGCCTACCAGATCCATGGCGACCCTTTCGAAGGGCACCTCTATAATGGGCATAGGTACCAGTGGACTGCGATACTGAGGTTGGGGGCTAGTCAGCTGACACACTGGACAGGACTGACAGAACCTCCGGACTTCCTCATATATCCCAGGCCAATAGAACCATTGTAGAATTCGCTCCAGCGTTTTATTAACCCCCAGATGACCACCCAACACATGCGCATGCGCTAAATCAAGACCATTCGCCGGTAAGGCTGGGGCACCACCAGTTGTTCCACCACCTCCTGCCTCACCTTGTCTACCCTATATAACAGGTCCTGGTTATAGGCCAGGTGAGGAAATACGGTATCGACGCCGGGACGCTGGGCAACACCATTAATCACCGACACCCCTTCTCTAGCCCGCAATAACGTCGAATCCTGGAGCTGTGCGGTCCCGAAGGTTTCTCGGGGTACCTCCAGATCCAGGGCGGACGAACTTTCTACTGTCTCACCCGCCAATACTTCTAGGGGAAACCGGTCAGGGTTACACTCTACCTCCCCTACGGTGACCCCTACAGCTGGGGCCCCTGCCTCGGGGTCCTCGGGCTCGGGACCTGGACATTTTCCTTCCCCACAGGTAGGCAACCCGTTCCTCCACAAAGTCCAGAACAGGGGAAAGTCCCTCCCCAATATTGCGGCATAAGGGAGCCGTCTCCCCACCCCGACGACATGTGGTACCTCCTTTCCACACACTGCCAGGGTAACCTTAGTGGTGGGATACTCCCTGCGATCCCCATGTATACAGACAATGGTAAGGGTTCGCCTTTCTGGGAGTTTTTCCGTTACCAGCGACTCATGGACCAGAGTTACCAGGCTCCCAGAGTCCAGCAGGGCCTGCACGGAGTGTCCATTAACAACGACATCACACAGCGGAGGGGTGTCCGCCGCCAGCAGGGGGTCAGCTATATACACCAGTTGGGCATAAAAAGAGGACCGGCGAGCGAACCCGCAGTCCATGGGTTCGGACGCCCTAGGGCAGTTGGATGCCACATGTCCCCAGTCCTGACAATGCCAACATCTGATCCTCGCAGCCTCCCTCCTCCCCAGGGTATTCCTCCCACGAACTGGAGATCCACTCCCCTCCTTATGTGGTGGGATCCCTTTTTCAGGATCCCGGGTCGGCAACGGGGGCTGACGTGACTTCGGTAGTACCGCTGAGTCCCGCACCAAATCCTGAGTGGCCATATACCTCTCCACCAGGCTAACCAGTTGTTCCAGGTTGCCTGTATCGCCTTGTCCCACCCAGCGCTGTATGGCTCTCGGGAGGGTACGCACGAACCTGTCGACCACGACCCTTTCAACCATCTGAGAAGTGCTCAATATTTCAGGCTGAAGCCATTTTTTTACTAGGTGAAGTAAGTCATAGGCTTGTGACCGGACGGGTCGGGACTCGGCAAACACCCACTGATACACCCTGTGCGCTCGTACATAGGTGTTTACCCCCAACCTGGCCAACACCTCAGCTTTTAGCCTCTCATAGTCCTTGGCCTCATCGCGGCTGAGGTCAAAATAGGCCTTTTGTGCGTCCCCCACCAGAAAAGGCGCCACCACCTCGGCCCACTGCTCCAACGGCAGCCTCTCTTGCTCCGCGGTTCTTTCGAACACCATCAGGAATGCCTCTATATCATCTCCCGGACCCATTTTCCTCAGGGCGGATCGGACTTTGTCCCTGGCGGTAGACACAGTCGGGGTTGTCGCAGTTGAAACTCCTTGCAGGGATGTTCGCACCGACTCTTGCATGGCTGCCAGCTGCTGCATTAGGAGATTGTTTGTTTGCTGCTGCTGTACATTACTCTGAATCAGGTGCTTAATGGCCTCCTCCATCTTGTCAGGAACCAAAAAACTTGCAGGCCTGATATATGACATGCAGTCCAACACAACTTTTGCTTCAGGCCTGCCTCACTGCAGGAATGCCCGCTCCAAGCCACCAATTGTGGGGATGTGCTCATGGTAGGCTACGGTAGCGGCGGCAGTATTGAGGCACCCACAGACAGTCTTTGTGATACACCGTGACTTTATTCACACCAAAGGCATAACAGGCAATGTGCAGACCACACAGGTGCATATTCACATAGTGCATAAAACAAAAGTCCTTCCATAGGAAATAAACAGCAGGTTTGAGTCACCTTGTTTTGGACAGGCCACAGCGGTCGTGCAGGCTTGTAAGCTACCTGCCTTTGTCTCCCTCAGGCCAGAGCCCCTTCGGCTCGTAGCACCACAGGTCCCAGGGCTATCCTTCAATGTGTGCTGCGCCCAGACTCTCCTTCACCAGCACTCACTCTGTCTGTGGAAATCTCCAGCACAGCAAGACACACCCCACCCCCATCATCAGCAGGCTGGGTTCTTAAAGGCCCAGCTCCACCAAAAACCTGGGCTGGCCGTGGGGAACAGGCACACCCCCACTCTTTACCTGTTCCCAGTAAGAACCGGCCCGGACACGCTGCGCCAGCAGCATTCGCCGCTGTAACCGCAACGATCCGGTTCTTACTCCACCGAGGCCAGGACCTCTGGTGGCACGTATCGTCCGTCCATTATTATTCCGGGGACTCTCCTACAACATATAAAAATCACAGCAAAAAATGCACCAAAATGATACACAACTGACAATACTAGCTAATTCCTCAGGCTGATGTTAAAAGCTGAGAACTTTGCCAATATCTTCCAGTCAGGAACATATCGGAGCCCCTCAGTGAGTTTTTTGTCTTTGTGTATGGAATGTGCCACTTTAATTTGTTGGTAACATTATTTTAACATCGATCTGGTTAATTAGCTAGTATTGTCAGTTGCGTATCATTTTGGTGCATTTTTTGCAGTGATTTTCATGTGAGATACACTCTTTAGATACTGTGGTTCTATTCAATAATTTTAAAAACAGCCATTTTTGGCCCAAAACTTTAATTGTGGCCTAGTCTGGATCAGGGCGTGTGAGATGCACTCTTTAGATACTGTGGTTTTATTCAGTTATTTGAAAAACACCCATTTTGGTCAACAAACTTTAATTGTGGCCTAGTCTGTATCAGGACGTGTGATACACCGTTTACATACTGTGGTTCTATTCAGTTATTAAACAAACACCCATTTTGGGCAAAAAACTTTAATTGCGGACTAGTCTGCATCTGTACGTGTGAGATCCAACCTTTATATACTGTCGTTCTATTCTGCTATTAATTAAACACCCATTTAGGGCAAGATCCTTAATTTAAGAAATATGAGGAGAGCGTCAAATAAGGGACATGGCCCAGAACCTGGTGCTGCTGGTGGAGCTCCTGCTGCAGGGAGAGGATGTGGTCAATCTGTGCCAGCTACATGCACAAGTGAAACCCCTTCCTCAGGTGCGAGTAGGTGACAGAACCTGCAGCGGTATTTGGTCGGGCCTAATGCGGCTCTACGAATGGTGAGGCCTGAACAAGTACAGGCGATAGTAGATTAGGTTGCTGACAGTGCCTCCAGTTACTTCACATTGTCTCCTACCCAGTATACTGCTGAAAGATCTGAGTTGGCACCTCCAGCCGATGTCCATCAGTCTTTCACCTCACCCCCTTGCAAATCAGCCAAGCATTCTGAGCCCCAAGTCATGCAGCAGTCTCTTCTGCTTTTTGATGACTCTGTTAGCAGGGTTTCCCAGGGCCATCCACCTATCCCTGCTCCAGACATGGAAGAGATTGAGTGCACCGATGCCCAACCACTTATGTTTCAAGATGAGTACATGGGAGGACCATTGCAGCATGTCTCGGAATGATGAAGAAACACTGGTGCCAACTGCTGGGGCTTTCGAAAGTGTGCAGACCGGCAAGTAGAGCAGGGGTAAAGACTGGGTGGAGGATGAGGTGAAGGACGAAGGACGAGGAAGAGGCGGTGGTCGCACAGAGCCACCAGCACAGCAGAAGAGGGAGAAGGGTGCGGCCATCCCCTAGACAGTACGCCTGCTACTGCCCACCACAGCAAGAGACCGAGCACACCAACGCCAGCTCCAAGGAGTTCCCTGGCATGACAGTTATTCAGACAATGTGCTGATGACAAGACACGAGTGGTTTGCACGCTGTGCAATCAGAGCCTGAAGCGAGGCATAAACGTTCTCAACCTGAGCACAACCTGCATGACCAGGCATCTAAGTGCAAAGCACAAGCTGCAGTGGAGTAGACACCTCAAAAACCAAGAAAGGTCTCTGGCTCCTCCTGCTTTCTCTTCTGCTGCAGTCTCGGCCTCTTCATCCACTTCTGGAGTGACAGTGACACCTGCCACCCCGCAAACAGAGGATCTGCCAGCAACACCACCACCTGGGTCACCAAGCATCTCCACAATGTCCCAAGGAAGCGTTCAGCTCTTCATTTCCCAAACACTGGAGAGGAAGAGGAAGTACCCCCCTACCCACCTGCGATCCCTAGCCCTGAATGCCAGCATTTCTAAATTACTGGCCTTTGAAATGCTGTAATTCCGTCTGGTGCAGACGGATAGTTTTAAAGGCCTTATGGCGGTGCCTGTACCACAGTACGTCGTGCCCAGCCGCCACTACTTTTCCAGGCAAGCCATGCCTTCCGTGCACAACCAAGTGGGGGTCAAAATCAGGTGTGCACTGTGCAACACCATCTGTGGCAAGGTGCACCTCACTATGGATACCTGGACACGTAAGAACGGTCAGGGACATTATATCTCCATAACAGCACACTGGGTAAATGCAGTGGCGGCTGGGCCTGAGGCAGGTAGCAGTTTTGCGCATGTCCTTCCACCACTGAGGATTGCAGGGTGCTTCAGTTTGCCTCCTGCTGTTTTTTCCTCCTACTCTGCTTCCTCATCCTCTACCGGCTCCTCATCCGGTCAGCATAACACCTTCACCACCAACTTCAGCACAGCCAGGGGTAAACGACAGCAGGCAGTTTTAAAACGTATCTGTTTGGGGGACAAACCCCACACCGCGCAGAAGCTGTGGCCAGGCCTTGAACAGACTGTTGAGTGGTTGGTGCCAGTGAGCCTCAAGCCCGGCCTGGTGGTGTGCAATAATGGGCGAAATCTCGTAGCAGCTCTGGGACTAGCCGGTTCAACGCACATCCCTTGCCTGGCACATGTGCTGAATTTGGTGATGCAGAGATTCCTTAACAATTACCCCGATATGTCAGAGCTGCTGCATAAACTGCGGGCCGTCTGTGCGCGCTTTTGGCATTCTCAACCTGCTGCTGCTCGCCTCTCAGTGCTGCAGCGTAACTTCGACCTTCCCGCTCACTGCCTCATATGCGACGTGCACACAAAGTGAAACTCCACTTTGTACATGCTGGCCAGATTGTGCGAGCAGCAGCAGGCAATAGTGGAGTTTCAGCTGTAGCACGCACGGGTGAGTTGCTCTGCGGAACAGCACCACTTCACCACCAATGACTGGGCCTCCATGCAAGACCTGTGTTCATTATTGCGCTGTTTCGAGTACTCCACCAACATGGCCAGTGCCGATAACGCCGTTCTCAGGGTAACTATCTAACTTCTATGCCTCCTTGAAAAAACGCTGCTGGCGATGATGGAAGAGGATGTGGTACAGAAGGAGGAGGAGGTTGAGGGATCATTTTGTAGGGTTTCCGGCCAGTCATTGACAAGTGGCTCTAGTGGGGGGTTCCTGCACCCACAAATGCCAGGTACACAATTGTCCAGCCAGGGCACAGTTCTGGAAGATGACGAGGTGGAGGATGAGGAGGCGGAGACGGAGGAGAAGTAACCACGTTCACCGCAGGGTGGCACCCAGACCAGCTCATGGCCATCACTGGTGCATGGCTGGGGGGATACAGAGAACACAGACGATACACCTCCCACAGAGGACAGCTTTTCGTTGCCTCTGGGCAGCCTGGCACACATGAGCGATTACATGCTGCAGTGTCTATGCAACAACCGCCGAGTTGCCCACATTCTGACTTGTGCTGATTACTGGGTGGCCACGCTGCCGGATTCCCGTTATAAGGACAACGTACAGTCCTTAATTCCCTCACTGCAGCGTACGCTGGTAGATGTGCTGCTGGTGGCATTCCCACCTGACAGCGGGGGCACAGTGGAAGCACAAGGCGATGACACAGGATGAGGAAGAGGTCGCCAATGCAGCTGGGGCACCGCCAGCACCTCATAAGGCAGGGTTAGCATGGCGAAATGTGTAAAAACTTTGGCAGCGCGCCACAACAACCAGCACCACCAGCTGATATAGAACGTCTTAGCAGGAGGCAGCATTTCACCAACATGGTGGAGCAGTATGTGTGCACACGCCTACACATACTGAATGACGGGTCTGCCCCCTTCAACTTCTGGGTCTCCAAATTGGGCACATGGCCTGAGCTTGCCCTTTACTCCTTGCAGGTGCTGGCCTGCCCTGCAGCCAGTGTATTATCAGAATGTGTGTTTAGCACGGCAGTGGGCAGCCAATGTGGACAAGCTCACGTTCATTAATATGAACCAGGCATGGATCCCTCAGGACTTGTCCGTACCTTGTCTAGAATAGACATGTATACCAGCCTTAACCAGCCATTGTTATACTGCAGCACAATTGCCCATTCTTGTATTTTGGATATTTCACACTCTTTTAAAGTGTACCCTAATAAATAAAAAAAATTATAAATTAAAACCAAAAAACAGTGTTGGCTACCTCGTCCTCCTCCACTGCCGCTTCCACCTACACTGCTACGTCCACCGCCACCTCAAACTCCTACTTCATATGGAACTCCACCTCATAAATCAAATTTTTTATTTATTTATTTGTACGTATTTTTATTTTATGTCATTTCATTACTTTGTCTGTTTAATGTTCAGGTGAGATTAGATTAACCAATTTTTGGGTTTGATGTACCACTGCTATACCTAGTAGACAGGTTAAAAAAAAATTGTCTGTTACATTTTCGGGTGAAATTCACCAATTTTTGGGTGTAATATACCCCTCCTCTACCTAGTTGACAGCTTTTTCATTTTCGGGTGACAATAAACAATTTTTTTTCTGACATAGACCCCTGCTCTACCAAGTAAACAGGTCAATACATTTCTGTAATTTTTCTGTTACATTATTGGGTTGACATTTCACTATTTTGGAAGTGAATAAACCCCTGCTCTGCATAGGTGACAGGGAATAAAATTTCAGAAATTCTTCAATTGATGCACGCCACCTCCTTTCATTCAATGCTTAAACTTTAACAAGTTGTCCCACATTTGGCTTTAATAATTTGTCCCACATTTGAGCTTCAGTAATTTGTCCTACATTTGCGCCTCAATAACTTTTCCCATATTTCCGCTGGATCCAAAAAAAATACTTGTATCTCCCTTCGATGTGGTCTCTCTTTCTCACGCTCCCTCTCCGGCGTGGAACCCTGATTCTCCAATAACCGTGATCAACATGGTAGGCTCAGAAAAGAACATCGAAAGTTGATAGAGAAGATATCCAAATGGATGGTGGATGTCACTGGGGCACCTCTGCATAGGGGACAGGAACATAAATTTAAAAAAATCGTCTGTTACATTGTCAGGTGAAATTTTTACGGATAGAAACCCCTGCTTTGCATAGTTGACAGGGAATACATTTTTATAAATTCTTCATTAATTGATGCACACCACATCCTTTCATTCAATGCTTAAACTTTAACAAGTTGTCCCACATTTGAGCTTTTATACTTTGACCCATATTTCCACTCTATCATATTTAATTTGAAACAATTACCCTCCCTTGGATGTTGTCTCTCTTTCTTACGCTCACACTCCGGCGTGGAACCCTGATTCACCGATAACCGTGATCAACATGGTAGGCTCAGAAAAGAACATCGAAAGTTGATAGAGAAGATATCCAAATGGATGGTGGACGTCACAGGGATGTGCGATCAGGCAGAAGTTATCTAGAGTCAACAAAGCTGCAGCAGGGCCTTTCCTGGCTAACGTTTCCAAATCCAAAATACCACAGTGATATTCCCTCTAATTTTTTATTAATCATTCCAATAACAGGGCATCTTAAGAGTCCTGTATTGTTATTTATCGTCACTACCTCCCCGAGTCGGGAGTGGGCAATTGCCGCGCGCCCCCTAATTTCCTTAAAATTCTTCCGTTTTAATAGTTTCTCCCACATTTCATCACAATTAAATGTCATCCATTGATCTCCCTTGGATGTGGTCTCTCTTTCTCACGCTCTCTCTCCGGGGTGGAACCCTGATTCGCCGATAACCGTGATCACCATGGTAGGCGCAGAAAAGATAGTTAATAGAGCAGATATCCAATTGGATTGTGAACATCATGGGGACGTGCGACATGGTGGGGCAGTATGTTTGCACACTCTTTTTTTTATTTTTTAAATTAACTTTCTTTATTATTATTTCAATATAAAAAAACAGATTTTTATCAATAACATCATTTTTCAAACTGAAGCCCCCCCAGATTCCCTCCCTCTCCCATCCCATGATGGGTCCTACTTCTCTACCAGCCCTCCGTAACTTGACCAAGGAATTGTGGAGAGAGATGGAGAGCAGAGGGAGCTCTATGGGTTCCATTCTCCCCAAATTCTACTAAAAAAAAATCTCTATAGCTCTTTGCTTATACAAAATATGCTAATATCTCTTATTGATCTTTACCAAATTTAACCATGTGTTAATACTAGGAACATCTTGCGCATACCAAGAGCGTGCTATTAGGAGTCTTGCCAAAAACATTCTTTTAAACAAAAGATTTTTTTTTTATATTGGTGACAGCCCACCTTGGCAAGATCCCCCAATACCCAGCATTCAGCAATAAAAGGAATACGCACATTCAGTTTTCTCTCTATGTGATCGTGAATAGTCTCCCAATATTGTTTCAACTCTGGGCAAGACCAGAACATATGCAAATAATCTGCATAAGAAACATCACCCCTAGGACAATTAGAATGATCCCTAATACCACATTTATTTTTATTTTTTGTATTTATTTTTTTCAAAAGCTTTATTGAATAAGAAAGATCTGTTACATATGATTCTGATCTTTAGGAAAGGAGGAGCAAGCCCCCAATGTACATACATTGTCTGGGTAACAGTAGCTGGTATAGAACATTCAAAACATAACAACACTAAAGGATGTATGTTAACAGTGCAAATGTTAAATAACACTTGAGTAGTTCTTGTCCGTGTTCCGAGGGAGGGAATGGACCTGGATCAGGTGAGGGGGGGTAGAATGGGCACTTTAATGAAAGCCTCTAAAAGATCTAAATTTTTCCCAAATGATTAAAAATTTGTGATGGGACCTATTCTCCCAAGCTGCTAGCTCTTCGAATCTATATATAGAATCGACTTTATTGAACCAATGGTCTAGGGAAGGGAGATCCTTTTCCAGCCATTGTGTCGGGATCAGAAGTCGGGCAGATATAAGTAGGATTTTGAGGAGGGGGGGTTTTGTCATATGGTCCAGAGGTAGACCAAGTAGGGCCAATAAAGGTGATGGGGTTATATTTGAGTTGCAGATCTCATTACTTTTTTTGAAAATCTTTCCCCACCATTCCGAGAATAGGGGGCAGGTCCACCAAATGTGGAGCATGGTTCCGTGGTCCTTCTCGCATCTCCAACAGGTGTCAGAGCTACCGTCTCCGTATCGACACGTAATGTCAGGTGTTTTGTACCACCTAGTTAACACTTTATATCCATTCTCTTGGATTCTAATACATCTTGAAGAAATATGTGGTGTTTTGAATAAGGCAGAGAGCTCTTCAAGCGAGAAGTGTATATTTAGGTCTCTTTCCCATAAGTTTATGAAAGAAGGTTTAGGAGGTAGAATAGTTGTACTGAGGTATTTATAAAGTGAGGATATAGGTTTCTTCGGGGGGGGGGGGGGGAGGGTTGTGGATGAGGCTTTCAAACCATGTAAGGGGTCTGAGAAGAGAGGACATGGGGATGTGTTTGTTTATATATGTCACCAAAAAGGAGAGCATATGGGGGTAAGATTCGATCCTCGGTAAGAATGAAACAAGGACCTCTCTGTCTAATACACCTCCCACGCTCCCTTGTAATAAGGAGAGGATGGGAATTTCTGATGAGCAAAGGGCTTTGGTAACACTTTGTGTGAGTTCTAAGGGAGCTAAGCTGACTATATCTCTGATCTGAATAAGAGGGGATGGAGATGGAAAGCCCCATTTCGAGTTTTGAAACCACCTCCAAGCCTCGACAGTAGCTGATGTCAAGAAATTGTGTTTAAAGGATGAGAGTATATTGTTGTGGGGATCTACTAAGAGGACCCTGAGGGTTGTAAGATGGGGAGGGGTTTCCATACCAATCCCTGACTTGTGGTCAGGTTTTCTTAACCAATCCAAGGCTCTGGAAAGGAGTATAACTTTGTTATATAGTAGGGGGTTTGGGAGACCAATGATCCCCTGAATTCTAGGCTTTTGTAGGGTGTTAATGTTAATTCTTGCTTTTTTGCCATTCCAAATAAAGGAGCGGATATGTTTTCCCAGGGCTTGGAAAAAGGAGTTGGGAATAGGTATGGGAAGGACTTGAAGGAGGTAGTTCAATCTTGGCAGGATGAGAGACAAGACCATATTTTTACGTCCAAACCAGGACAATAAGGGGGGGTTAAGGGCTTCTATTTGGCATTTAATCGAGCTCAATAGGGGGAGATAGTTTAGTTTATATAATGCAGTTGTGTCAGAGTGGATCTTGACACCTAGGTACGTTATATAGGGAGAGTCCCAGTTAAAGGGGGAAGAGAGGATTAAATTGGATCTGAGTTTATGATTGAGCCCTATACTGAGGATATGTGATTTTTTCATATTTATTTTAAAGTTGCAGAGGTAACTGAATTTTTCTAGAATGGGATATATGTGCCGAAGAGAAGTTTCAGGATTGGAGGATATTATCAGGAGGTCGTCAGCGAAGGCAGCAATTTTATGTTCCTGATCGCCTAGCTTGAGACCTTTGATAGCCTCCTCTGAGCGCATGTAGATGAGAAGGGGTTCTAATATAATAACAAATATAAGGGGGGAAAGGGGGCACCCCTGCCTAGTCCCATTTTTTATGGGAAAAGGATGTGAGATGGTGTCATTGACCAGCACCGACGCCGAGGCACTGGTGTACATGGCTTGAACCGAGCGTAAAAAAGCGCTGGGGATACCAAAATGTTCTAAAGTACTGTACATGAAATTCCAGGAACCCGATCAAAAGCTTTTTCGGCATCGGTGCAGATCATGACCAGGGGAAGATGGAATTTCGGGGCATGGAGTAAGACGTTTAGTACCCTAGCAGTGTTGTCTTTACCCTCCCTACCCTTAATGAAGCCCGTCTGGTCGCTATGGATAAGTTGGGGAAGTATAGGGGCTAAGCAGTTAGCTAAGAGTTTAGCTAGTAGTTTTAGATCCAAATTTAATAGAGAAATGGGCCGGTAATTGCCACAGTCGGTGGGGTCTTTCCCCTCTTTAGGGATGATGGTGATATTGACTCTGGTCATTTCTTGGGATAGGGGGTCTACCCGTAGAGTTTGGTTGCAAACTTTGAGTAAGTATGGCAGGAGGACGGAGCTAAAAGAGCGAAAGTATAGAGCAGGGAACCTGTCTGGGCCAGGAGCTTTCCCTTTCGGGAGCTGTTTGATCGCTAAGAGGAGTTCCTCGCTGGTGAAAGGGGAACTAAGGGAGTTAATCTGAGTTTCTGAGATTTGGGGAGTTTTGATGGAACGGAGGAAAAGTTTTATTGAGTCTTGATGTGAGATATTCGGGTCAATGTTTCCCTGGGGGGGAAGATTGTAAAGGGAGTGGTAAAATTCCGAGAATCTCTGGGCTATATTTTGTGTGTCAGTAAGCATGTTTCCTTCGTTAGTACGTATTTTGCATATAAAGTTTTGGGTCTTCCTTTTTTTAATACGAGACATCATGAACTTGGTCACTTTGTCCCCATGGGCGAAATACTTATATTGAGCATGGAGGAAGTATTTGGCGGATTGGAAATAGAGAAGGTTGTTTAGGTCTGTCCTGAGGAGTGTTAATTTTGCTAAATGAGTGTCCAACATGGATCTTTTATAAAGGGCTTCAATATCCCTAATGTTCTTCAGAAGGGATTCAATACGGGCTAGCCTATTTTTTTGTGTAGGAGCCTAAGCTGATAAGTTGGCCACGGATATAGGCTTTGTGCGTGTCCCACAGGGTATAGGGGTGAATACCAGGGGTATCATTGGAGGAAAAAAAAGTCCCTTAGCCATGTAAGGACTTTTTCCTTATTGTCAGGGGATTGAATTAGTTGCTCATTAAGCTTCCACCTAAATGTTCTGGGAGGTCTATCTGGAGTAAATATATTGATCCAGATGGGAGCATGGTCAGAAAGACTAATGGAACCAATTTGGGCCTTAGAACAAAGCTGGATATGCTGGGAAGAGACTAAAAGATAGTCTAGGCGCTGGTAAGATCTATGGGGTTAGGAATAGAATGTATAATCCTTAACATCAGGGTTCAGAGTTCTCCAGATGTCAACCGTGGAGATATTTCCTTAATTTACTAAGGGCCTTATTAGAGACCGAAGATTTTTTGGAGGAAGAGTCTATAGGGGGGACTAATGTAAGGTTGAAGTCACCTCCCATAACGGTCACACCTTCACAGAAGTGATCCAGAGTCTGGAGCATTTTATGAAGCCAAGCAGCCTGGTTGACATTTGGGGCATACACATTGACAAACGTATAGGTCTGATTAGCATTATCACCTTTTAAAAAGATAAACCTCCCTTCTGGATCCTGGACGTGGTCCCTGTAGGCGAAAGGGGTTGTTTTGCTAAAGCCCACGCTAACTCCTCTAGAAGCGGAGGAGTTGGCTTCACAATGGTACCAGGTAGGGAAGCAAGAGTGTGAAAGGTTCGGGTAATGATTGAATTTAAAATGTGTCTCCTGGAGGAGCACGACAGAGCATCCCATTTTCTTTAACGCAGAAAAAATTTGACAACGTTTGGAAGGGGCGTTAAAACCCTTCACGTTGTAAGATGTAATTTGTAGGCTAGCCATGTTACTTTATAAAGAAAGGAGGGGCCGTTTCAGTGCCTTTCACCACTAGGAACTCACGTCCAAGAATCATCTGGAAAAACGGACAAGCATATAGCAACTTCCCCAATTTCAGGAAATTAAAGAATCCGCGAAGCGGAATACATCCTGGAACACAAGAAAAAACATCAAAACTAGAAACAAACATTACTAGTGTAGCTAGCAAGAAAAAAGGCATGTAGATGCCTATGTTGTGTTGGGGGGAAAAAGAAAAAAACATGTTACAGAGATCACCAAGGTGTTAAAGATCTGGCCTATATAGTAGACTTTTTAAGGATCTGATCAGTTGTCCATAGGTAGTCTTCTGGACGTGATTCTTCTGGAGTTTCTGGGGCTTTTCTGGCGTTTTGGGGTGCGTTGACGTTCCCAGATACCTGGGTGTGGTAATTCAGGTAGGTTGGATAAGTCCTGGATAGGGTCCCAGTTATCTATCTGGAGGGGCTCAATCTGTATATGGTCGAAGACTTGATCCAGGTCAGCATAGTTGGAAATAGAGAGTCTGTGGCCCTCGTACATGAATTATAGGCTAAAAGGGAAGGACCATCTGTAGGGGATCCTATGTCCCCTAAGCCAGCTTGTGAGAGGTTTCAGGGACCTTCTTTTATCTAGGGTAGATTGTGCTAGATCTTGAAAAATTTGTATGTCTTGGCCATCCCAGGACACTTTGCCAGACTGTCGTGCTTTAAGGATAACTGCTTCTTTGACAGGAAAGCTAAGAAATTTGCAGATAATGTCCCTTGGTGGGGCTGAGGGAGCTGGTTTGGGCCTTAGTGCACGATGCACCCTTTCTAAAATTACCTCATGTGCGGATTCTGGGCCCAAAAGGGACATGCAGATTTGCACCACTGTGCTGGCAATATCTCCTGTGTCTACGGTTTCAGGGACGCCGCGGAATCGTAGATTGTTGCGTCTATCTCTATTTTCTTGGTCTTCCAGGGAATTGCAAAGACAGTTCATCTTCTGTTGAATAGCTTGGAAGCGCTGCGCCACTTCAGATTGGTGATGGATAATGGCTTCTTGGGTGATTTCCAGGGTCTCCACACGCCCTCCCACCTGCGATATATCTTGCTTAATCGCGGCTTAGTCGGAACTTAACGGTTCCAGGGCGGAAGCTAGGGAAGATGAAAGCAATTCTTTCAGGAAGGAGCGTGAGATTGGAAGGTCATCTGTATCATCTTCATCCCCGGTGGCATGTTCCAGCAGCTCATTTTGTTTTGAGCGCGGGGCGCGGGTTGGAGTCTGCGCCATTTTGGGATCTTTAGAGACGTGAAGAATAGCAGCTTTTTTAATAAATCTATCCATCTCACCAGTGGTAGGATTCTTCCTATCTTGTGTGGCTTGATCTCCAGGTCTGGGGCATCCAATTTTTACCATGGTCTGAGTGCCAGTTTGTGCTAACAGAGCAATGGTGGTGATCTCATTAACGGAGCTATAGCCTCAAATGTTCATGATGTTCAGACGGTAGAATCGCCCCTCTTTTAGTACATTGCAAAAATATGTTACTGTCTCTTTAAATCTGCTGTTTGGTCTTAGGGTAAATTCTTGTGTGCAGAATGTGACAGAAGAATATTAGAAAACAGTAAGTAAGAGGGAGTGACTGCCAATTGGTCCTATGAAAGGAACCAGGATCAGGGCTGACACCGATAAACAGGGGCACAGCGCAGTTGTCGGGGCTGAAGTCCTGTGCAGAGCAGTGGGGATCTGTATGGTAAGATCCTATGGCCCAATAGAGAATTATATCTCAGGAGACAAGGAGACAAGGGGGGTACCTTAATCTCAGAGTCCGATGTCGGGTGAACGCTGGTCTGTAGCCGACTGGGCCGGTGCACGGCACTCCAAGATGGCACCTGTTTGCTGTGAGTAGCTTCTCTTGCGGTGTGGCGTTGACCCTGGATGTTTGCAACGGCAGCTTCTGTAGCCCGGTTATGGGACTCCGCTCGGTCAGTAGCCGTGCTAGGATTGTACCGGGTGGTAGCGGCAGAGGAGCGCAGCAGATTGTCGCGTCCGGCGCAAATCTAGCCCGTGGATGTGTCAGGCTGCTAGGCCGCGGCTGTATCTTATGCCCGGAACTGTTTCGTGAGCCGAGACAGGGCTCAAAATGAAGCTGGCAGTGCCTGCAGATCAAAGATGTCTGGAACGAGGTCTTTCAAGGCTCGTCTGACTGAGGATGATGATAGATAGCGGCCGTCTCAGCAGAGCTGGGAAAGGAGACGTCTTCCTCAGCCGGCGGTTAGCTCCGCCCCCCCTAATACCACATTTATTAAGCCAGGAGGGAGTGACATAAAGTCTATGTAGAATATTAAACTGCACCAGAACGTGATTGAAATTATGTGATATCAATTTTAAATCCTGAGCTAACTTCCCCTGATCCTCCAAATGTGTCGTTAAACATTCTTTTTGCCAAGCCCTCTGTCCCAGGGACCAAATATCACCAAATCGTGCTATTATTAAGCTTTTATAAAGTTAAGAAATCTTCATTGTTTGCCCCAAGTTCTCTATCAATTCATAAAAGTGTGTACCAGTGTAAATTTGAAACCGTTTTTTTCTTTAATACTTAAAAGTGCCAATCTTAACTGTAAATACCGAAACCAGGATAATTTCTGTGATTTTTGTCTTTGTGATAATACCGTGAACAAAACAACAACCCCACTTCCTACTACCTGTGTCAGATATAAAATATTACCTTTTTGCCAATATAGATCTCTACTTAATTCAACTAAAGTTTGTAAGTGCTTATTGTACCACAAAAGCGTACATCCAATTGACCCTTTCACTCCATACCAAAGTCTAATCAAATACCATGATTTCATAAACAAATTCCTGGCAGATTCTCTGTCGGGGGCGGTTAATTGATCTGACTCCAGCAGAGTAAAAAAATTATCATAAGGAGATCTATTCACTAAGTGCTTACAGAGTGGACTATCCATCCACTCACAGAGAAAACAGAACTGCGCGGCCAAGAAATAACCCCTGAAGGAAGGGCGATTAACTCCTTCTCTCTCCAAGGGCTTATACCAATAGTCCTACGCGTTTCTGCCCCCACAATAAGTCCCTAATAATTCTTTCTATCAATTTAAAAAATCTATCCCCAATCCAGACTGGAGAATTCTTAAAGACTAGAGTTGAGCGGACACCTGGATGTTCAGGTTCGGCAGGTGCGGCAGAACTTGAAAAAAAAAATTGGGTTTGGGATCCGAACTTGACCCGAACCCCATTGAAGTCAATGGGGACCCGAACTTTTGAGCCCTAAAATGGCTGTCAAAATTTCATGGAAAGAACTAGAGGGCTGCAAAAGGCAGCAAAATGTGCTTAAGAGCATGGCAAATGCTCTGCAAACAAATGTGGATAGGGAAATGAATTTAAAAAACATAAAAGACGTTAAAAAAATTAAATTAGGAATGATGTAGGAGGAAGAGGTTGAGGAGGCGGTGAATGGGTGGATGTGGCCATATAGGCTCACGTAGGAAGGTGGAAGCGGTGGCGAAGGAGGAATAGGTAGTTAACACAGATGTGTGTTATTTAGCATTTTTACATAGGGGTAGCCCCCAAAATATTGGGACATATAAAAAAAAAGGAATAAGTGCACGGATGGATGGTTGAGGCTGTTAGAACTGTCTATTCTGCACAAGGTACAGACAAGTCCTGAGGGATCCAAGCCTGGTTCATTTGAATAAACATGAGCATGTCCACGTTGGCTGTGGACAGGCGGCTGCATCTGTCTGTAATGACACCTCCTGCTGTGCTAAATACACGTTCAGAGAGTACACTGGCTGCAGGGCAGGCCAGCACCTCCAAGGCATACAGGGCAAGCTTTGGTCATGTGGACAATTTGGAGACCCAGAAGTTGAATGGGGCAGAACCATCAGTCAGTACATGTAGTCGTGTGCACAGGTACTGTTCCACCATGTTATTCAAATGCTGCCTCCTGCTAACACGCTACTTATCAGCAGTTGGGGCCGGTTGTTGCGACGAGGTGACAAAGCTTTTCCACATGTCGGCCATGCTAACCGTGCCTTCTGAGGTGCTGGCGCTGACACAGCTGTGTTGGTGACCTCTTCCTCCTCCCCTGCCTTTGCCTTGTGCTTCCACTTGTCCCCCGGCATCAGTCGAGAATGCTCTCAGGAGTGTGTCTACCAGTGTACGCCTTTAGTCGCGCATCTTCCAATCACGCTCCAGTGAGGGAATTAAGGACGGCACATTGTCTTTGCAACGGGGATCAAGCAGGGTGGCCACCCAGTAGTCAGCACCTGTTAAAATGTGGGCAACACTGCAGTCGTTGCACAGGACCTGCAGTATGTAGTCATGTGTTCCAGGCTGCCCAGAGGTAAGGACAAGCTGTCCTCTGTGGGAGGCGTGTCGTCTGCGTCCTCCGTATCCCCGCAGCCACGCAACAGTGATGGGCCCGAGCTGCGTTGGATGCCACCCCGCTGTGAACATGCTTCATCCCTATCCTCCTCCTCATCCTCGTCCTCCTCGTCCTCCAGTAGTGGGCCCTAGGCTGGTCAAATTTGTACCTGGCCTCTGCTGTTGCAAAAATCCTATTTCTGAGCCACTTCTAAAAGACTGGCTGAAAGTGTTAGAGATGACCCCTCTTCCTCCTCCTCCTTCTCGTCCTGGGCCACATCCTCTTCCATCATCGCCCTAAGTGTTTTCTCAAGGAGACATAGAAGTGGTATTGTAACGCTGATAACGGCGTCATCGCCACTGGCCATGTTGGTGGAGTACTCGAAACAGCGCAACAGGGCACACAGGTCTCGCATGGAGACCCAGTCATTGGTGGTGAAGTGGTGATGTTTGGCAGTGCGACTCACCCGTGCGTGCTGGAGCTGAAACTCCACTATGGCCTGCTGCTGCTCGCACAGTCTCTCCAGCATGTGCAAGGTGGAGTTCCACCTGGTGGGCACGTCGCATACGAGGTGGTGAGCGGGAAGGCTGAAGTTACGCTGTAGAGCAGACAGCCGAGTGGCTGAAGGATGAGAACGCTTGAAGCGTGCACAGACGGCCCGCACTTTATGCAGCAGCTCAGACATGTCGGGGCAGTTGTGAATACATTTCTGCACCACCAAATTCAGCACATGCGCCAGGCAAGGGATGTGTGTCAAACTGACTAGTCCCAGAGCTGCAATAAGATTTCGCCCATTATTGCACACCACCAGGCCAGGCTTGAGGGTCACTGGCAACAACCACTCGTCGGTCTGTTGTTCTATACCCCGCCACAACTCCTGCGCAGTGTGGGGCCTGTCCCCCAAACACGTTAGTTTCCGAACGGCCTGCTGACTTTTACCCCTGGCTGTGCTGAAGATGGTGGTAAAGGTCTGTCGCTGACCGGATGAGGAGGTGGTAAAAGAGGAGGAGGAAGCCGAGTAGGAAGAGGAGGCAACAGGAGGCAAAAGGACGCGTGCCAAACAGCTCTCCGCCTGGGGCCCAGCCGCCACTACATTTACACAGTGTGCAGTTAGTGTGTGTACTGTGGGACAGCAAGCGACATGAGCTGTTTGAAGCTGTCCGTCTCCACCAGCCTGAATGACAGCATTTCAAAGGCCAATAGTTTAGAAATGCTGGCATTCAGGGCCAGGGATCAAGGGTGGCTAGGTGGGAATTTACGCTTTCTACCAAAGGTTTGTGAGATGGAGAGCTGAACGCTTCCGTGTGACATGGTGGAGATGCTTGGTGATGGAGGTGGTGTTGTTGGTGGCACATCCTCTGTTTGCTGGGCGGCAGGTGCCAACGTTCCTCCAGAGGTGGAGGAAGAGGCTGAGGCAGCAGTAGAAGAGGGAGCAGGAGGGGCCTGAGCCCTTTCTTGGTTTTGAAGGTGCTTACTCCACTGCAGCCCGTGTCTCGCATATAGATGCCTGGTCATGCAGGTCGTGCTAAGGTTCAGAACGTTAATGCCTCGCTTCAGGCTCTGATGGCAGCGGTCAGTAGCAGGCGGAGTCTCTTGGCGGCGGATGTTCTGCTTTTGCCCACTGCTCCTGCTTTTGCTACGCTGTGAGCTCGGTCTCACCACTGCCTTTTCCTCCGAACTCTGAAAGTCAGTGACACGACCTTCATTCCATGTGGGGTCTAGGACCATGACCGCGTCCCTTATTAGATATTTGCCTCATAGTTAGCGTTTACAAATCAAAGTAAAAAGTGGTTAAGCCTGTTAAAAATAATTAACCGCCAATAAAAACCCTGATGTAGGGTATTGCACTCAATTTTTTTTAACTCTATATGACAGCGGTATTTGTGGCCTAAATGTGAAACTCACTTATGCATGTCTTATCCCAGATGTGCAGTATATCAGAGGGTTTTTTCGCCCCAGTAACCAAAAAGATGTATTTCTGGCCTAAATGTTACAGTCACTTATGCATGTCTTATCCCAGATGTGCAGTATATTAGAGGTTTTTTTCACCCCAGTAACCAAAAAGATGTATTTCTGGCCTAAATGTGACAGTCACTTATGCATGTCTCATCCCAGATGTGCAATATATTAGAGGGTTTTTTCACCCCAGTAATCAAAAAGCCGTATTTCTGGCCTAAATGTGACAATCACTTATGCATGTGTAATCCCAGATGTGCAGTATATTAAATGTTTTTTTTACCCCAGTAGCCAAAAAAGTCGTATTTCTGGCCTAAATGTGACAATCACTTATGCATGTGTAATCCCAGATGTGCAGTATATCAGAGGCTTTTTTCACCCCAAAGCCGTATTTGTGGCCTAAATGTGAAACTCACTTATGCTTGTCTAATCCTAGATGTGCAGTATATTAGAAGATTTTTTCACCCCAGTAACCAAAAAGTCGTATTTCTGGCCTAAATGTGACAATCACTTATGCACGTCTCATCCGAGATTTGCAGTATATCAGAGGGTTTTTTCACCCCAGTAACCAAAAAGCTGTATTTCTGGCCTAAATGTGACACTCACTTATGCACGTCTTATCCTAGATGTGCAGTATAATAGAGGGTTTTTTCACCCCAGTAAGCAAAAAGCCGTATTTCTGGCCAAAATGTGACAGTCACTTATGCACGTCTTATCCCAGTTGTGCAGTATATTAGAGGGTTTTTTCATCCCAGTAACCAAAAGCCCTATTTCTGGTCTAAATGTGACAGTCACTTATTCTTGTGTAATCCCAGATGTGCAATATATCAGAGGCTTTTTTCACCCCAGTATGCCAAAGCCGTATTTCTGGCCTAAATGTGACAATCACTTAGGCATGTGTAATCCCAGATGTGCAATATATTAGAGGCTTTTTTCACCACAGTACGCCAAAGCCGTATTTCTGGCCTCAATGTGACAGTCACTTATGCATGTCTAATCCCAGATGTGCAGTATATAAGAGGCTTTTTTCACCCCAGTATGCCAAAGCTGTATTTCTGGCCTAAATGTGACAATCACTTATGCACGTGTAATCCCAGATGTGCAGTATATCAGAGGCTTTTTTCACCCCAGTATGCCAAAGCCGTATTTCTGGCCTAAATGTGACAATCACTTATGCATGTGTAATCCCAGATGTGCACTATATTTAACAGATGCATTTTTTTAACCCCAGTAAGCAAAAAGCTGTATTTCTGGACTTGCAGACATTCAGATAGCCTGTGCTGGTGCACTATTGTTGCATAAAATGGCTGCCGATTATGTATTGATATTGACTAACTGAAGAAAAAAAAGTTTGTTTTCAGTAGTAGTTGGCTCAGTGCAGGCTTAAAAAAAATGTGCACTGCACCCACAAAACACATTTGCTGTACATCGCAAGTACAAAAAACAGTTCTTGATAAGATTTCTCCCTGATTTCTCCCTCACAGCAGCTGCAGCCTCTCCCTACACTAATCCGAGCAGAGTGACGGGCTGCGCTATGTGACTCCACCTTAAAGGACTTCTGTCACCCCACTAAGGCTACTTTCACACTTGCGTTCAGAGAGGATCCGTCTGAGACGGATCCGCTCATATAATGCAGACGGTGGCTCCGTTCAGTACGGATCCGTCTGCATTATAATGTTAAAAAAGTGTGAAAGTAGCCTCAGACGGATCCGTCCAGACTTTCAATGTAAAGTCAATGGGGGACGGATCCGTTTGAAGATTGAGCCATAGTGTGTCATCTTCAAACGGATCCGTCCCCATTGACTTACATTGTAAGTCTGGACGGATCCGCACGCCTCCGCACGGCCAGGCGGACACCCGAACGCTGCAAGCAGCGTTCAGGTGTCCGCCTGCTGAGCGGAGCGGAGGCTGAACGCTGACAGACTGATGCATTCTGAGCAGATCCACATCCACTCAGAATGCATTAGGGCAGTACAGATGCGTTCGGGGCCGCTTGTGAGCCCCTTCAAACGGAGCTCAGAAGCGGACACCCGAACCCTAGTGTGAAAGTAGCCTAAACCGTTTTTTTTTCTGGTTTACTTATAATCCCTACACTGTGATTTCTGCATACATAAGCTAAATAATAATTTTGGTCCAGTAGAATTTGTTAAAAACGTAATTTTAAAATATGCATATTACCTTGCTACCAGCGAGTAGGGCAGCTACTTGCTGGTAGCAGCCGCATCCTCCGATCCTAAAGACGCCCACTCCGCATGTTGATTGACAGGGCCAGGGAACGGGATCGTTCTCTGCTGGCCCTGTTTGAATTCAAAATATTGCGCCTGCGCCGTACCTGTCTTTAATCGGCGCAGGCGCACTGAGAGGCGGCCGCTGTGGCGGCTGATGTGACGTCTATCGAAGGCCTGTAGATGTGACGTCTATCGAAGGCCTTACAAGCATCTATAGACGAGATAGAACGTGAATCCCCTCCAGACGTCTGTAAATTAGTAAAGAGACGGTGTAAATTATAATGGTTCCTTTTACTAGGCATAAAACTGGTTTGGTCTGGATGTATAATTGATGTAATAACGCTAGTTAACCTCATTGCCATTATCTTAGAAAAGATCTGTATTGAGAAGGGAAGTTGGTCTATATGACCCCAAATCATTAGGGTCTTTACCCTTCTTTAATACCAATGTAATGACGGCTTCTGTCATTGTTTCTGGAAGGGATCCATCCTTTATTGAATCAGAGAGAGTTTCCCATAGATAAGGAAGAATAAACTCCCTATATTTACAATAAAACTCATCTTTTGGCACAGGTTGCAAATGGCATCACTGTTATCAGAGGCAGACACACACAAAAAACAGAGGCAGACACTCCTCTCAATAAGAATGCAGCTTCCGAATTAATCTAAAATGGATGCTGTCCAGGAGGTGGGAGGGTCTGGGAGGCTCTGCTGCTGATTGGCTGGAATGTGTCTGCTGACTGTGATGTACAGGGTCAAAGTTTATTCAATGATGATGTATAGGGGGCGGACCCAACATCGTATATGTTCGCCCGCCGCGGCGAACGCGAACAAGCTATGTTTGCCGGGAACTGTTTGACGGTAAATAGTTTGGGACATCTCTATTGGAAACCCCATTACTAAAAATACGATACGAATATGGAAACAAAAGTTGAATACTCACTTTCTCACTACTACAATTTCCCCTCTGACACAACTGGGAGACATTCTACAAGACGCACCACTACAATTTATACAAACTCTACCCGAGAAGGCTAAACCATTTACTACACCAGTAGTGGATTTATTAGATCGTGGGGCACACTGAGAAATGAGTGGGATAAAGGGGATAATATTTCCTCTTTGTCTTTTCTGCAGAGATCGTATATAAGGGACTATTTAAAACCAATTACACGAATAAATAAGACAGACCCAACAAGGTTTGAAAAGATAGCTCTCCAGAAACAGTAACCTGTTTAAAAAGATCTCTACACTGTACTCTATGATACTTACACTTACAACCCCAGAAATGAACCCATATTTAGCAAAATGGGAATTGGATTTACGTTTAGATAGAGATCAAAACTCCCTGCCCAGGTGTCTTTCACTGACCCCGAAGATTTCGACTTGAAAGAAAACTACTTTAAAATACTAACTAGATGGTATTACACACCAGATGTTTTGCATAAGATGTACCCCGAGGTCAGCGAGAGATGCTGGAGATGCAAAAGGGAAACAGGCCCCTTTTTTCACATTTGGCGGCAATGTGAGATAATTAAAAAATTCTGGGAACAGATGTGCTCAGCTGTCACGAAGCTGTAAGATTCAAGTACAACCTTCTCCACAGATTTGTCTTTTCAATTTATTAGTAGTGTTGATCACGAATATTTGAATTTCGAATTTTTATCGCGAATATAGGTACTTCGAAAATTCTCAAATATTTCAAATATAGTTATATATTCGTAATTTCGAATATTCAATAATTTTCCCGATTTTTTTCCCCGATTTTTTTATTTTTTTTATCAGTACACATGATCCCTTCCTGCTTCTAGCTTGTGGGCCAATAAGAAGGCTGCAATATACTTGACTTTAGGAGTAGTGATGAGTGGCAGGGGTCATATTCGAAAATGCACGATTTTTTTTTCTTGAAAAAATCGGCAAGATAATGATTGTGTAATATGCAAATTTTTGTAATTCGAATTTTCGGATTCGAATTTTTATTGCAAATTTTTCAACTTCTAGACAAAGAAGATTATAGCACTATATTAGCTAAATTGCTCTATATTCGTTTTTTTTTCGAATATTCGCTATATTGCTATATATTCTTGTTTTAGAATATTACAAATATTCGAAAAAACTAAGTTATAGCAATATAGCGAATATTCGAAAAAAAAAACGAATATAGAGCAATTTAGCTAATATAGTGCTATAATCTTCTTTGTCTAATAGTTGTAATTTTTTTCTCATCTGAAGTTCAGATTGGAAAAAAATTACAACAATAAAAAAAAAAGATTATAGCACTATATTAGCTAAATTGCTCTATATTCGTTTTTCTTGAATATTCGCTATATTGCTATATATTACGAATATTCGAAAAAACTGTTATAGCAATATAGCGAATATTCAGAAAATAGAATATAGAGCAATTTAGCTAATATAGTGCTAAAATCTTCTTTGTCTAATAGTTGTAAGTTGAAAAATTCGCAATAAAATTCGAATCCAAAAATTCGAATTACGAAAATTCGCATATTACACAATCATTACCTTGCCGATTTTTTTCTAGAAAAAAATTGCGAATTTTCGAATATTCGACGAATATTCTAAAAAATATTCGCGAAATATCGCGAATTCGAATATGACCCCTGCCGCTCATCACTATTTATTAGACCAGATAAGTTGCTTGGCAACCACCAAGCGTCTCATCTTGCAATTACTTGCAGCTGCTCGGGTGTTAGTTGCAGTTAAATGGCGGGATACTTCTCCTCCTTCAATGGGAAATTGGGAACTCAAGTGTGATGATATATATAGGATGGAACAAATAGCAGGATGAGAGAATAGATCCACCCCTGTGTTCCAAAAAGTATGGGGTCCTTGGGTAACCTATAGAGACTTTCAACCTACATAAGGGAATTTCTCCATCTTCTTCTTCTATGGCCTAGGAGGTTAAATGAACCACTCTTAATGAAATGCTGAAACGTGTGCTGCAAACATCCACTCCCCCCTCCCCCTCCTTTTTTCTTTCCCTCCCCTTCCCCCTTTATTTTCCTTTATTGTGTTGTTATAACGCTTCTTCACTTTTGATCGCAAGTGTAAAAAGATGTTTCATAATATTCAAGATGTCATTTACGCTTCCACTGACAATTGCAAATTTACTTGTCATGTACTTGCATTTCTGAGATAAAATAAACAATAAAAATTGTTTGAACATAAAATCCAAATGCATCCCCGCAAGGATCCAAAGAAAGAGATTTGTAGTACCCGTGCCTTGGATGGGACCATTATTCAGGATCAGGAGGGAATAATGAAAATATTTGTAAACTATTTTTGTCATCTATATGAATCAGAGTGTTATCTCGGAGGATGCGATTGACTCATACTT
This sequence comes from Bufo gargarizans, assembly GCF_014858855.1. Lineage (NCBI taxonomy): Eukaryota > Metazoa > Chordata > Amphibia > Anura > Bufonidae > Bufo > Bufo gargarizans. The sequence continues at coordinate 207,533,571 of NC_058080.1, forward strand.
GGATTCTATCTCCTTTCCAGTTCTCACAGCTATTCAAAAAGAACGCCTGGAGAGGGATTTATGTCTCCAAGAGTTAGATGAAGCAATTAAAACTTGCTCAGGCAATTCCTCTCCTGGAATGGATGGACTTCCATATGAGTTTTATTGTAAATATAGGGGGTTTATTCTTCCTTATCTATGGGAAACTCTCTCTGATTCAATTAGATTACCCTTATACACTGTGTAAAGCATACTTTTTTAATTTATTTTGAATCTGCTGCATCCTTTCCGACTTCGGGCAATTCGTTAACATTACAGGCACTTTCTGCTTATACCGGGGGTCTAGTAGCGTGGCCACCCAGTACAGGTCGTTCTCCTTCAGCCTTTTTATATGAGGGTCCCTCAACAGGCACTACAGCATGAAAGACCCCATTTGCACAAGGTTGGATGCCGAGCTCCTCATGTCCCGTTCCTCGTCCTCACTGATCTCACTGAAGGTCTGTTCTTTCCCCCAGCCACGTACAACACCATGGGTAGCAGATAGGTGACAATGAGCACCCTGGGATGCCTGCTGTGGTTGGTCTTCCTCCTCCTCAAAGCCACATTCCTCCTCTGACTCCTCTTCCTCAGACTCCTCCTCCAGCGTTGCCGCAGGTCCAGCAAGCGATGCTGATAAGGCTGTTTCTGGTGGTGATGATGGTGACCACAACTCTTCCTCTTCACGTTCATCTACGGCCTGATCCAGCACTCTTCGCAGGGCACGCTCCAGGAAGAAAACAAATGGGATGATGTCGCTGATGGCGCCTTTGGTGCGACTTACTAGGTTTGTCACCTCCTCAAAAGGAAGCATGAGCCTACAGGCATTGCGCATGAGCGTCCAGGAACATGGCAAAAAAATTCCCAGCTCCACAGAGGCTGTCCTAGCACCCTGGTCATACAAATACTCGTTGACGGCTTTTTCTTGTTGGAGCAGGCGGTCAAACATTAGGAGTGTTCAATTCCAACGTGTCGGGCTATCGCAAATCAAGCGCCTGTTCCCAGAATTTTTTAATTATCTCACATTGCCGCCAAATGTGAAAAAAGGGGCCTGTTTCCCTTTTGCATCTCCAGCATCTCTCACTGACCTCGGGGTACATCTTATGCAAAACATCTGGTGTGTAATACCATCTGGTTAGTATTTTAAAGTAGTTTTCTTGTAATCTCACACAAGTCGAAATCTTCGGGGTCAGTGAAAGACACCTGGGCAGGGAGTTTTGATCTCTATCTAAATGTAAATCCAATTCCCATTTTGCTAAATATGGGTTCATTTCTGGGGTTGTAAGTGTAAGTATCATAGAGTACAGTGTAGAGATCTTTTTAAACAGGTTACTGTTTCTGGAGAGCTATCTTTTCAAACCTTGTTGGGTCTGTCTTATTTATTGGTGTAATTGGTTTTAAATAGTCCCTTATATACGATCTCTGCAGAAAAGACAAAGAGGAAATATTATCCCCTTTATCCCACACATTTCTCAGTGTGCCCCACGATCTAATAAATCGACTACTGGTGTAGTAAATGGTTTAGCCTTCTCGGGTAGAGTTTGTATAAATTGTAGTGGTGCGTCTTGTAGAATATCTCCCAGTTGTGTCAGAGGGGAAATTGTAGTAGTGAGAAAGTGAGTATTCAACTTTTGTTTCCATATTCGTATCGTATTTTTAGTAATGGGGTTTCCAATAGAGATGTCCCAAACTATTCACCGGCAAACAGTTCCCGGCGAACATAGCTTGTTTGCGTTCGCCGTGGCGGGCGAACATATACGATGTTGGGTCCGCCCCCTATACATCATCATTGAATAAACTTTGACCCTGTACATCACAGTCAGCAGACACATTCCAGCCAATCAGCAGCAGAGCCTCCCAGACCCTCCCACCTCCTGGACAGCATCCATTTTAGATTCATTCGGAAGCTGCATTCTTATTGAGAGGAGGGACCAGGGGCGTAACTATAGGGGAAGCAGGGGAAGCAGCTGCTTTGGGGCCCTGACCCCCAAGGGGCCCATCCAGAAGGAGGAGGACTAAAAGATTTTGTCAGGGCCCCCTCAACAGTATTACACAATGAAATGATATACAGTGACAGTATAGACAGTGTACAAAATAGATGGAACAGCTGCCGGGCCTGGTCTAAGAGAGCGATCTTTACTAGCCACAGGAATGGGGGCGGCATAAAAGGAAGGGGTTGTGAAAAAATTAATGGGGGAGGGGGGCCCCATTCAAAAATATGCTGTGGGGCCCAGTAATTTCTAGTTACGCCACTGGGAGGGACAGTGTAACTGCTGCTGATTTAATAGGGAAATCGATAGCTAGGCTAGTGTATTCAGTGTCCACTACAGTCCTGAAGAATTATCTGAACTCTGCTGTAAGTACAGCACCCCAAAAAGCCCTTTTTAGGGCTAGAACATCAGTCTGCTTCTTTTTTTTTTTTTCCTGCGTGTCAGGCTCACAGCCCTGCAAGTGCATAGTGTCACCAGCGCAACTCATATCTGGTGTCACATTCGATTACATTTAAAGAAAAACAACAATTTTGTCTGAATAACTAGCAGTCAGTTGCACACACGTGTTTGTGTGTCTAAGGCCCAGTGCAGTGCATAGTGTCACTTCAGCGCCATACATATCTGGTGTCACATTAAATTCCATTTAAAGAAAAATAACAATTTTGACTGAATAAATAGCAGTTAGTTGCACACATGTTTTTGTGTGTTAAAGGCCCAGCTGCAAGCGCATAGTGTCACTTCAGCACCATTCATATCTGGTGTCACATTTGATTCCATTTAAAGAAAAAACACAATTTTGACTGAATAAATAGCAGTCAGTTGCACACGTGTTTGTGTGTTAAAGGTCCAGTGCAGTGCATAGTGTCACTTCAGCGCAACTCAGATCTGGTGTCACATTCGATTCCATTTAAAGAAAAGCAACAATTTTGACTGAATAACTAGCAGTCTGTTGCCTGCATGTGTTTGCGTGTCTAAGGCCCAGTGCCAGTGCATAGTGTCACTTCAGCGCCATTTATATCTAGTGTCACATTCGATTCCATTTAAAGAAAAACAACAATTTTGACTGAATAAATAGCAGTCAGTTGCACACACGTGTTTGTGTGTCTAAGGCCCAGTGCCAGTGCATAGTGTCACTTCAGCGCCATTCATATCTGGTGTCACATTCGATTCCATTTAAAGAAAAACAACAATTTTGACTGAATAAATAGCAGTCAGTTGCACACACGTGTTTGTGTGTTTAAGGCCCAGTGCAATGCATAGTGTCACTTCAGCACAACTCATATCTGGTGTCACAATATATTCCATTTAAAGAAAGTCAACAATTTTGACAGTGAATAAATAGCAGTCAATTGCACACACGTGTTTGTGTGTTAAAGGCCCAGCTGCAAGTCCATAGTGTCACTTCAGCACAACTCATATCTGGCGTCACATTCGATTCCATAAAAAAAAAAAAATTTGACTTAAGAAATAGCAGTCAGTTGCACACACGTGTTTGTGTGTTAAAGGCCCAGTGCCAGTGCATAGTGTCACTTCAGCGCAACTCATATCTGGTGTCACATTCAATTCCATTTAAAGAAAAGCAACAATTTTGACTGAATAACTAGCAGTCTGTTGCCTGCATGTGTTTGCGTGTCTAAGGCCCAGTGCAAGTGCATAGTGTCACTTCAGCGCCATTCATATCTGGTGTCACAGTAGCTTGCACACATAGTACAACTTAACGAATCTAAAAAAAATGACAGGCAGAGGCAGGCCACCCCGCAGGGGCCGTCGTGGTTGTGGTGCTGTGATTCTCTTTGGCCCTAGAATAATGCCCAGTGTTCAGAGGCCACGTAACCTGAACTCAAAAAGTTCTGAGGACATAGTTGACTGGCTAACTCAGGACACCCAATCTTCTACAGCTTCCACTCAGAATCTTGACGCATCATCCTCCTCCAGCTCAGCTTCAAGCACCTCTCAAGTTACCACTCGCATTACACAGATGGACGTACGGTGTGATGATGATGATGTTGTACCCGCTGCTGCTTCCTTTGCTGAGTTGTCAGATACAAGTGAAGCGGTTGATGATGACGATGTGTCCGTGGATGTCACATGGGTGCCCGCTCGAAGAGAAAAAGAACAGGGGGAAAGTTCAGATGGGGAGACAGAGAGGAGGAGGAGACGAGTTGGAAGCAGGGGGAGGTCATCACAAGGAGCTAGTGACACAGTCAGACAGCATGTATCGGCACCCGTGGTCAGCCAGACAGCACACCAATCAACGCATGCTGTTGCCACCACCAGAATGCCGTCATCACAAAGCGCAGCAGTGTGGTATTTTTTGTGTGTGTCTGCCTCTGATAACAGTGATGCCATTTGCAACCTGTGCCAAAAGAAACTGAGTTGTGGAAAGTCCAACACCCACTTAGGTACAACTGCTTTGCAAAGGCACATGATCTCACAACACAAACGCCCATGGGATCAACACATGAGTAAAAGCAGCACACAAACTCAAAGCCACCATCCTCCTCCTGGTCCAGCATCTTCAGCCACGTCAACCACTGCTGTCCTCCTTGCCCCCTCTCAACCACCCACCACTCCTCCTCTCGCCTTGAGCAGTTCCTGCTCATTTGCCCACAGTCAGGTGTCTGTCAAGGACATGTTTGAGCGTAAGAAGCCAATGTCACAAAGTCACCCCCTTGCCCGGCGTCTGACAGCTGGCTTGTCTGAACTCTTAGCCCGCCAGCTTTTACCATACAAGCTGGTGGAGTCTGAGGCCTTCAAAAAATTTGCAGCTATTGGACACCGCAGTGAACGGTACCAGGCGAAAATTTATTTGCACAAAAGGCAATCTCCAACCTGTACTTGATTGTGCAAAAGGAAGTCATGGCATGTCTGGCACGCAGTGTTGGGGCAAGGGTCCATCTGACCACTGATACCTGGTCTGCAAAGCACGGTCAGGGCAGGTATATCACCTACACTGCGCATTGGGTAAAACTGCTCACGGCTGCCAAGCATGGAATGCGTGGCTCTGCAGAGGAGTTGGTGACACCACCACGACTTGCAGGCAGGCCTGCTGCCACCTCCTCTACTCCTCCTACTCCATCCTCTTCCATAACCTCCTCGGCTGAGTCCTCTTCTGCTGCTGCGTCTTGCTCCACATCAACGGCACCCCCCCAGCTCCCCAGGGGCTATTCCACATCCCGGATACGACAGTGTCACGCCGTCTTGGGGTTGACTTGCCTGAAAGCAGAGAGTCACACCGGAGCAGCACTCCTGTCCGCCCTGAACGCACAGGTGGATCAGTGGCTGACTCCAGTTTTTCAGTCATGTGTACATGCCTAATTTTTCTGGCCTCTGGTGCTGCACTGTGGCTTCAAAAACCAAACAAAAAAAAGGCACATACATGTGTCAATTCCCCTTTGTGATCGTTACCTTGTTGTGGTGAAGGGGCTTGCGTATTACAATGAAGCGACCACCTCTATGAGTGTGTTGGCAATGGCAATGTTGGCACACCCCAGATGATAAGGTCGTTGCTTCATTGTGAACAGACCAAAAGCGATCATTAAAGCCTACTAGGCCAACAATGGGCCCACACTGCAGAATCATTGTTTTCTGGGTCACTTTACTGTCACTGAACTACCTCAGCATGACCATAGGCTTTGAAAAAAAAACATTGTCTGCCAAACGTGCGCACGAGCACAGTCATCACTACACCAAGATTGACGCATAGAGGAATAAAATTTATGTCATGAGTGTGTCAACTATTGTCTAAAATCTATTCCTTACACATCCCCTGATAGGGGACGTAACAGGGATTAAACTGATAGGAATAGTACTACTTAACACACCTTATAATAATACAAACCGGATTCCAAAAAAGTTGGGACACTAAACAAATTGTGAATAAAAACTGAATGCAATGATGTGGAGATGGCAAATGTCAATATTTTATTTGTAATAGAACGTAGATGACAGATCAAACGTTTAATCCGAGTAAATGTATCATTTTAAAGGAAAAATATGTTGATTCTAATTTTCACGGTGTAAACAAATCCCAAAAAAGTTGGGACAAGTAGCAATAAGAGGCTGGAAAAAGTAAATTTGAGCATAACGAAGAGCTGGAAGACCAATTAACACTAATTAGGTCAATTGGCAACATGATTGGGTATAAAAATTACTTCTCAGAGTGGCAGTGTCTCTCTGAAGCCAAGATGGGTAGAAGATCACCAATTCCCACAATGTTGCGCAGAAAGATAGTGGAGCAATATCAGAAAGGTGTTACCCAGCGAAAAATTGCAAAGACTTTGCATCTATCATCATCAACTGTGCATAACAGAGAATCTGGAACAATCTCTGTGCGTAAGGGTCAAGGCCGTAAAACCATACTGGATGCCCGTGATCTCCGGGCCCTTAAACGACACTGCACCACAAACAGGAATGCTACTGTAAAGGAAATCACAGAATGGGCTTAGGAATACTTCCAGAATCCATTGTCAGTGAACACAATCCACCGTGCCATCCGCCGTTGCCAGCTGAAACTCTACAGTGCAAAGAAGAAGCCATTTCTAAGCAAGATCCACAAGCTCAGGCGTTTTCACTGGGCCAGGGATCATTTAAAATGGAGTGTGGCAAAATGAAAGACTGTTCTGTGGTCAGACGAGTCACGATTCGACGATCCGGACCAAAGAGGACAAGGACAACCCAAGTTGTTACCAACGCTCAGTTCAGAAGCCTGCATCTCTGATGGTATGGGGTTGCATGAGTGCATGTGGCATGGGCAGCTTGCATGTCTGGAAAGGCACCATCAATGCAGAAAAATATATTCAGGTTCTGGATGCTCCCATCCAGACATCATCTCTTTCAGGGAAGACCCTGCATTTTCCAAGATAATGCCAGACCACATTCTGCATCAATCACAACATCATGTCTGCGTAGGAGAAGGATCCGGGTACTGAAATGGCCAATTTGCAGTCCAGATCTTTCACCTATAGAGAACATTTGGCACATCATAAAGAGGAAGGTGCAACAAAGAAGGCCCAAGATGATTGATCAGTTAGAGGCCTGTATTAGACAAGAATGGGAGAGCATTCCTATTTCTAAACTTGAGAAACTGGTCTCCTTGGTCCCCAGGTGTCTGTTGAGTGTTGTAAGAAGAAGGGGAGATGCCACACAGTGGTGAAAATGACCTTGTCCCAACTGTTTTGGGATTTGTTGACACCATGAAATTCTGATTCAACATATTTTTCCCTTAAAATGGTAAATTTTCTCAGTTTAAACTTTTGTTCCGTGATTTATGTTCTATTCTGAATAAAATATTAGAAGTTGGCACCTCCACATCATTGCATTCAGTTTTTATTCACGATTTGTATCATGCCCCAACTTGTTTGGAATCCGGTTTGTAATAATACAAGTGAACGTAACAGGGATTAAACTGATTTAAAGCATTTTTTTCCATCTCCCGGTTCCGGGATTAAACTGATAGGAATAATACTACTTAACACACCACTCCTATCTGGTGGCACATTCGATTGCACGCGCAGTGCACAAATTGGAAGTAGGAGGACCGACCAAGCATCTTCTTCCCTCTCCCGGTTCCTAAAATCGATTCCATATACATGTCCCCGATAGGGGACGTAACGGGTATTAAACTGATAAGAATAGTACTACTTAACACACCACTCCTATCTGGTGGCACAGTATATTGCACGCGCAGTGCCCCAAATTGGAAGTAGAATGACCAACCAAGCATCTTTTTCCATCTCCTGGTTCCTAAAATCTATTCCATACACGTCCCTAATTGGGGACGTAACAGGTATTAAACTGATAGGAATAGTACTACTTAACACACCTTATAATAACACAGAGATAGGCAACGCAGAGAGAGGAGTCTGAAGAAGAGGAGTCAGAGGAGGAAGGTAGCTTTGAGGAGGTGGAAGACCAAACACAGCAGGCATCCCAGGGGGCCTGTTGTCACCTTTCGGGGACCCTTGGTGTTGTACGTGGCTGGGTGGAGGAAGAGACCTTCAATGACATCAGTGAGGACAAGGAACGGGACATATCTAGCTTGGTATCCAACCTTGTGCAAATGGGGAGTTTGCAGTTGTGCAAATGGACTGTTTGCGGTGCGTTAAACAGGGAGTTTGGTCTGTCATAGTTTGGTCTGTCACTGTGAAGCGGGCCTAACCGTTACACTACCTAATCGATACAACATCAAACCTGATGTTTTAAAGCACGTGATTCCAACCAATTTAGGAATGTTAGGTGATTTATGCCTTTCATGGATTAAAACCCGACTCTGCGTCAACTATGTAATTCTCCATTGCACTTTTGCCATGGATCCCCCTCCGGCATGCCACAGTCCAGGTGTTAGTGTCACGGCTATGACGCTGACTCTTCAACCGTATGCGATTGTCAGCGGTTTGGTTTTGTTGTCAATCACAGGCGAGGGCAGTGGTATTTGCCTCACCTGTGGTTGCCGCTGACAACGCTATGTATGTGGCAGCTTTCCTGCTGTGCATGCGGTTGCACCTAGCAACCTCTATGTTAGGTGTGTGTGTGTATTGTGTTCACTGTGTTGTTTGTCTGTGTGCACTCTGTGTAGTGTGTTGTGTGCACTGACACTTTTCCTGCACTGTGGTTGCCCGTGGCAACGTTTGGTTGTCTGTACATGTGGTGGCAGTGTCCCGGCCTCTGGGCTATCTCCCAGGACACGTTTGCCACCCATGTCGTTGCCAGCGGCAACAACCACAGTGTGTTGGTACTGTTGGACACTTTTCCTTTAAGTGGTGTTTCCCTTCTCTGGTGCTGGAAGGGTTAACTCCCTTCCCAGTGTGTGTGTGAGGCACTGGGTGTGTCTGACCCTTGGGTGTGGCCTCTTAGGCCTTTAAAGCATCTCACTTTACCATGGCTCAGTAGGTTGCTTCAGTCATGCTTTGCTGTAGCAGCCTCCTGTGATTTCCTCCTTCTTGTAAGGGCCACCCTTCCGGTCATAGGTTTAAGTTTGTGTGATGTTCAGTTTATGTTTTCCTTTACTATTCTGTGCAGCTATGGATCTGGGTTCCTGTGTGTGGATGTGCGTGTGCTGAGTTCTATTTGTATTGTTTGTGGACTCCAGCTTGCCTGCACATGGACCCAGTCAGCAAGGCTGTGGCAGGTGGCTGGAACTAGTGCAGCACCTGCCATATCCATAGGCCTGTTGATGTTCCCTTCTTCATGGTGCTTGGCCAGTGAGACTCCTGCTCCTCCGTGTCTTGGAGGAGTGGGTTGTCTTACTCTGTTCTCTAGTTCAGGGCCGACTTGAGGGCTTGTAGGGACTATAAGGTTCCAGCGTATGAGCCCTCCTACCATCAAGGTCGGCTCATACTGACAGGAGACAGGGTCAGCGTTAGGGACGAAATAGGAGGTGACTTGCTCCCTAATTCTGTGGTCCTGGCCAAGTAGCGACCGGACATCCTCCGTCATCGCACAGCTGAGGATTTCCCCCATCCTCAGCCGTGACAGTTAGTCCCCTTGAAACAACCTTTCCATCACTATTGTGGCCAGAAAGTCAATGAAGTCAATGGCGGTTCGCCCGGTTCTCGAACATTTGCAAAAATTTGCATTCGCCGTTCGCGAACGGAAAATTTTATGTTTGTGACATCTCTAGTTTCCAATTGATGTTTTGGTGACATACTTTCCATGCAAAAGTAAAGGTCATATTGTGAATTGACAAATGGCAAACTCGCATTGAATATCAAGTCTATCTCCCTAATAGCGTAGCCATTCTAAACATCTCATCCCATGAACCTTTAAGTAATATCCATAAAAGTCCGGTACCCCCATACCTCCTTGCTTGACAGGTAAAGTAGTGTATTGTTTAGTAAGTCTAGGTCTCTTCTTATTCCATAGAAATTTAGAGAGAATTGACTCTAATTTGTCAAAAAAAAGACCAGGGTAGAGGAATAAAGGAATAAGGAGAGTTTGGAGAAGATACAAAACTTTGGGTAATATAATGGTCTTGATTAATGAACGTCTGCCGAACCAGGATGTGAATGGTATTTCCCAAGAGTCCAATGTACGTCTAATGTCATCAGATAGGCCTCGATAATTTTCATCATAAAGCTGGGTAGGATCAGATGTAAGATTAATGCCCAAAAACTTCAGGCTTGAAGCCGACCACTAATACGGAGTATTGAGCTCCAGTCTTTTCTGCCACTGGGTGTCCAATGTCACATTTAAAACTTGAGACTTTGTGGGGTTAATCAAGAAGATAGATAGATCCCCAAAAAGATCAAATAAGGATTGTATAGCCATAAAGGCTACATCTGGGTTTTTAATTAATACCAATAGGTCATCAGCAAACACTGCCAATTGGTGGTGAACCCCCTGCAGCTCAATACCCCGTATTCTGTCATCCTGTCTCACAGCCTGAAATAGACACTCAACTGTCAAGACAAATAGCAAGGGTGACAAAGGACAACCCTGTCGTGTTCCATTGGAAATCTGCAGAGGGGGAGAGAGTGTGCCATTGACCACCACTTTAGCAGAGGGCTTGGAATACATAGCCATGATAGCATTAACGAAATCTACAGGAATTCTGAATCTCGTCAAGACCTTTTGCATAAACAGCCAATCAATGCAATCAAACGCTTTTTCGGCATCTGTCCCCAGCAGTACTAAAGGTACAGAACGGCTACGTATGTATTGAATGATGTTTATAAGACGAGTGGTGTTCATTCTACCTTCTCTTCCCGCTACAAACCCAACTTGTTCACTATTTATAAGGTTTGGCAATAGTGGTTTTAGCCTAAGCGCCAAGAGTTTGGCAAACATTTTTAAATCATTGTTTAAGAGAGAGATGGCAATATAACAAAATGGCAAAGGACAGGTGCACTCTGCGGTATTACTAAATCCTCAAACTGGTTTTAAAATTGAGAAATTAGTCAACATGTCCTACGGAGTAGGTCATGTCTAAGCCCGGGCACCGCGACAAGGTTTCTCAAGTAGCCCGGGACCTAACACTCTCCTACCTGTGCCAGTGGGCAAATACCAGGAGCCAGTGGGCAAATTACAGGAGCATAAGGCCGACTCACAAACAACTCACCAGTTACCTCCAACATGTATCCATGCTTGCAATGGGAGGAGGGAGGAGTCTGCAAGTCCCACTCAAGACTGTCTGGTATGGCCCAGGCCTCACAGGTGCACCTAAATGTGGCCTGTAGATGGAAAACAGGCACATTTAAATTGGAGTTTATATACCTCCAGGAATCTCTATATATACAAATTGAATGGAATGACGTGGTATAGCAGGAGGTGCTCAAACCCACATGCAGTCGTGCATATATATAGGGGAGCAAATCCTGCACTTGTGGCCCGTTGCTAATGGCAATCCCCAGCAAACATGCATACGGTGGAGGATGCCCGCAGCGAACCACAAGTACCACAATAGACATCCTACACAAGGTAACAATTGTGTGGATGTGATAATCAATATAACAATATAACAAAATGGCAAAGGACAGGTGCACTCTGCGGTATTACTAAATCCTCAAACTGGTTTTAAAATTGAGAAATTAGTCAACATGTCCTACGGAGTAGGACATGTCTAAGCCCGGGCACCGCGACAAGGTTTCTCAAGTAGCCCGGGACCTAACACTCTCCTACCTGTGCCAGTGGGCAAATACCAGGAGCCAGTGGGCAAATTACAGGAGCATAAGGCCGACTCACAAACAACTCACCAGTTACCTCCAACATGTATCCATGCTTGCAATGGGAGGAGGGAGGAGTCTGCAAGTCCCACTCAAGACTGTCTGGTATGGCCCAGGCCTCACAGGTGCACCTAAATGTGGCCTGTAGATGGAAAACAGGCACATTTAAATTGGAGTTTATATACCTCCAGGAATCTCTATATATACAAATTGAATGGAATGACGTGGTATAGCAGGAGGTGCTCAAACCCACATGCAGTCGTGCATATATATAGGGGAGCAAATCCTGCACTTGTGGCCCGTTGCTAATGGCAATCCCCAGCAAACATGCATACGGTGGAGGATGCCCGCAGCGAACCACAAGTACCACAATAGACATCCTACACAAGGTAACAATTGTGTGGATGTGATAATCAATATAACAATATAACAAAATGGCAAAGGACAGGTGCACTCTGCGGTATTACTAAATCCTCAAACTGGTTTTAAAATTGAGAAATTAGTCAACATGTCCTACGGAGTAGGACATGTCTAAGCCCGGGCACCGCGACAAGGTTTCTCAAGTAGCCCGGGCCTATAGAGAGAGATGGGCCTATAACTGGCACAGATCGTTTCATCTTTCTTTTCTTTAGGGATAATAGTGATGTGAGCATCAACATCTGTTCCGGCAGAGGTTTCCCTTTGAATGTGTCATTACATAATGCTAAGAATTGGGGAAAAAGAACTGTTTAAAACTGTCACCACCAGACATCTGAGAAGCTCTGACAGACGTTCTTCAGAACCTCCTGCTTGAGGTTCTTTTGTTTTGCTTTTGTTTTGTCATCTCGTTAGCCTCTCTCAGCTGTCATGTAGTTGCACTGATTGCATCCCTTTAAATCCCTTCCCATACTGCATCACTTTGCGGTTTATACAACTTCCTGGAGTGTGTACATGCTGGATGCTACAACTGATCCTTCTACAGATAAGTCTGTTCATTGATTTGTGTTTTCCTGTTTGCTTGATCCTAGGTGACCCTGACTCCCTCCGTATTAAGTGTAGGGAGCCGGTGGTCATGTCCCCTCACTATTATAGGGTGTTCAGGTGTCATACAGTCGAGGGCATGCAATTTTCTATCATAGAGATCTTTGCATGGGCTGAGAAGACAGGGAGAGTTTCAGGGCTTAAATAGGGGTCACCCTTTTGTTCCTTAGTTTCGGATCAAGCCAGTCGGATGCTTATTTGTAACTTCTTGTTTTCTGTTACACCATCCGTGACAAAAACTTACGGTACCATTGGGAGGCCATCAGGGCCTGGACTTTTATGCATCAGGATTGATTTAACTACTTCTATTAATTCCTGTAATGTAAATGGTTTCAGTAGAGAAGCGGGATGTTGGTCTCCAAGTGTGGGAAGATCCAGAGATGCTAACCATTCATCGATCCTTTTAGATCTTTTTTCTCTATCTTGTGGTGTATCGTTTGACCGGATATTATAAAGTGACTCATAGAATTCTTTGAACCGTACCGCTATCTCCGTATTTCTAACTAGTGAGGATGTTGTTGTACGTATATTTTGTATGTATGATTTAGCTTTCCTCTTTTTTATCTGTGCGAGTAAGAATTTTGAAGCTTTATCTCCGTGCGCATAATATTTAAAGCGCGCAGAAAGAAAAAGCTTAGCTGTTCTTTGGTTAAGGAAATTTTTGAGGGAGGAGCATGTTTGATTCAATTGTATCAGAACATCCTCAGATCGGGTTTTTTGTGGGAAGTTTCTAAAGCTTGTATTTCTTTTGTTAGGGTTGCCACCTGTTCTTACCTCTTTTTTTTTTAAGGAAGGAACCTAAGCTGATAAAATAACCCCTTATCACAGCTTTATGAGCTTCCCAAACCATGCCTTGAGCTACATCTGGGGTTGCATTAATCAGAAAATATTCTTCTAGCTTTTCTGCAGCTTTCTGAACATGTTTCGGTGAGTCTAGCAATGTTTCATTGAGCCTCCAATTCGACATAGGCTTAGGCACTGACCCAAAACCCATCTCTACAAATACCAGAGCATGGTCTGACAGCAACAACGTGCCAATAGAATCATTAGTACATGAGGTCAGTTTATGAGTAGGTACAAACAAATAATCAAGTCTCTGATATGACCTGTGGGCTACTGAGTAGTGAAAATAGTCTTTAACAGTGGAATTTTGTGTCCTCCAAACATCTACCAGTCCCAGAGAGCTGATAGCTGAATGTACACGTTTCAAGGCTATTTGCGAGGTAGATGAGATGCCTGACGAAGAGTCTAGTAATGGGTGTAATGTGATATTTAGGTCTCCGTCCAGAATCAAAGTACCTTCAGTAAAATGTCTCAGAAGGTCTAAAGTAGTACATATCCACTTGGTTTGTGCAGTATTTGGTGCGTACAGATTGCCAAATGTATAGGTACAGTTCCCTATAGTTCCTTTAATGAAAAGGAATCTACCTTCTGCATCTGCTAATGTGGAGCTCACATTTAAAGGGAAGTTTTTGTGTAGAACAATTGAAGCCCCTTTTGAGGCCAAGGAGGGCCATGTATTGTGGTACCACCTATTATAAGTAAGATGGCTCAACCGCGGTATGTGGTCCTTCTTAAAATATGTTTCTTGAAGCATCAGGACGCTCACCTTTTGTTTACGCATAAGCTGAATTATCTGACTTCTTTTTGCAGGGGAGTTTAACCCTCTGACATTGAAGGAACATATCTTTATGGTAGCCATTTCATCTCTTCTTGTAGGTCCAGTGAACAGCCATTACGGCCTAGGAGGGAAGAATGTTGAAACGTCTGCTGCAGGGAATAGAATAGGATGGGGGGAGGGGGAGTTGAAAAATGCAATCCAAAAAAACAAAGAGAATAACATTAGTAAGTAAATCCAATTACATCTCTAGACATGTAACACTTATGAATGGTATTTTGGAGAAGGGGAAAGGAATACGATTCCTATGATTCCTATGTTTTAGTGAGACATCTAGAAAAACATCTTTAGCGTTACCTAGCATAGAGAACAGATGCAAAAACATAAAAACATCTTCAGAACCCCTTCTTTTTTTTTTTTTCCTATCTAAGCTCAAGATCTGCTTAAAGCCCCTCGTTGCCCCTTTGCATAGATGGTGAACGCAGCATCAGAAATAAACATAAAGTCTCAATCTGGGTGCGACGATAACCTCTTTGGTGTCATCCTAGGTAAATTCCTCTTGTGGCGTTGAGGTCTGGAGGATGAGGCAGGGGTCCAAGCAGCCAACGCAGGAACAGCAGGAAGATCTGTAAGATTCCTCACGGTGGTCAAGTCCTGGATATCTAGCAGCTCTATCTCGAGGCTGTTGTAGATCTGGATAAGGTCTGCAGGAGATCTGATCACCGCTTTTCGTCCTGGGACTGCATTTGGATTTTAGACAGAAGCCTGCACAGATGTCCTGCAGCTTGATTGGTAGATTCTTCTGTCTCAATGCTCAGGTTATCAACAGCCCGATAAATATATTTAAAAAAATAATAAAAATTTGTTTTTTAAATATAATATACAAAAAATTTGCATTTCTATAGGTTTTTAATGAATATCATAGGACAGGCATGCTGAAACTGCGGCCCTCCAGCTGTTGCAAAACTACCATTTCCATCATTCCTGGACAGCCTACAGCAATCAGCCTACAGAAGGGTATGGTGGGAGTTGTAGTTTTCCAACAGCTGGAGGGCCGCAGGTTCAGTATCCCAGGTATAGGATATGGAAATGCCTTAGGCCCCTTGCAGACGAGTGCCACTGATTCTGTCCAGACGAGTTCAAGTAAACCCAAGCGATTCCGCACGCAATGTCAGTGAGATTGTGTAATGGTTTTTTTTTGGGGGCGCTAGTTCTAAGAATTTTATAATGTGTTTTGCATGTGAGTAAAAAAAAACAGAATGGGGTTATCTAGACACGAATCTGTACTTCACAGAATTTCAGGTTTGGGTTAGATCTTCATTTGCTTTTATTTCTTTCATTATAACATGGTTATAAAGGAAAATTATAGCTTTCATATTACTGAATGCTAATTAAAATTTACATTGAGGGTTAAGAATAATACAATAAACTCAACTGAATGAAGATAGAATGTCCTATCTCCATTCAGCATGACCTGCGATTACGTCACAGCGCTCACCACGTGGTGAGCGCAATTACGTCAGAGCAGGTCCTTTTGCAGGTAGTGCAGGAAGAAGAAAGAAGAGTTGACCAGCTGCGCTATCAAGTGGATTAGGTGAGTTTCAAATTTTTTTATAAAAACCCTCAATGGACATTTCAGTTAACAATCTGTATTAAGAATGCTAATTTTCACTTATAACCATTTTATTATGGAAAGTAAGTAAGTTAATTTCGGGGTCAAGTTGAGGTTCACTCATCCCTATTTGGATCGGATAGTTGCACATGGGAACACATTACAATGATGCTGTGCACGTCAGGCCACCCACTGTTCTATTGTCCCGCAGTAATATAATATGATCATATGAGTGTAGGACAATAGTCCCACGTTCGGCCCAACGTGCACAGCATCATTGTAATCAATGATGCTGTGTACTAACACGTGCATGAAATATGCCACATCCTCTGGATAGATCATCAGAATCTAATCTGCGGGGGTCAAACACCCGGGACCCCTGCCGATCAGATGTTTAAGCTCCATTCACTGAGGTATAAAAATGGTGTCTCATAGCACGGATGTAATACACTGAAAAATAAAAGTGTTATTGCTCAGTGTTTGCAGCAGAACACTATTGGGGTGCTGTGCTGACAATAATAAACTGTAGAAACTTGGGGGGGGGGGGGGGGTCATTTATCCAACTGGTGTAAAGTAGAACTGTCTGAGTTTCCCATAGAAACCAATCAGATTCCACCTTTCATTTTGGACAGCTCCTTTGGAAAATGAAAGGCGAAAAAACAGCTAACCTTCACCCTGGATGTGACACTCTCCACTGCGAGTGGACCGTGCTACAGCCAGAAAGAAGGAGACAGAAGGAGAAAGTTGGCCGTCTCCTCCTCCCTGTACTGATACTCTAAATTTACTAAATTTACATACTGGGCTTGACAACCAGTGAGCGACACAGTGCCGGAAAGGAGGGGGATGTTAGTTAAAAACAAAACTGCTGCCATCTGTAGGGGCCGCCTTCTCTGGTAAGCATACCATTTTCTAACATATAAACCCATGAAAGGTCCTCTTTAATCACATCACAATATCCACTGCACGTGTATGAAGGACGTTGGGTCTTTAACTATGGCTCCTGCTCAGCAGTTGATAACTTCCGATTACACCGTTCTCAGACTTTTAACCCACCAGATACGATGGTCAGTTGTGACTGTGTCAAGGTTATGGGAGCTGTTCAGTTACTATGGCAACATCAGGCCTTCAAAAGGCACCAACACATGCCATAATGAAGTTTGTATCAAGCCCTGCCTATGGTAAATCACTGTGTTCTATGGCTTGAATAGGACCTTTCAACGGTCCTCACATTACAATATAAGTAACTTACACTGTAGAGTATGTTGAGATGTCCTCACGCTTATTTTTTCCGATTATCCTGTTGGAGGACCCATGACCTGCAACGGAGACCAAGCTTTCTGACACTGGGTAACACATTTTTCTCCAGAATGCCTGGATAGTAGAGATGAGCAAATCACTTAATATTCATTTTAGGTCCAGTTTGAAAAAAAAAAAAAAAAAAAGTTTGGTTTGGACCAGAATCGTTTTTTGGGCTGACCCGAAGTTGCTCCAATTGCCCTGAAAGTTGGTATATTACCCTCTCTAACATCCTAGAACTCACAATTTTAGATAAACGTATCTCTTTTCAATTATTTTTTATGATTTTCTTGCTTCCCCCTTAACCAAGCTCTGGCACTCAATGACAGCAATAGTAAATGATGTCTGAGTGGCACTGACATATATGGCTATGGGTAAATGCACAGCTGATGGCAGTAACATACGGTGTGTTTGAAAACACACCGCACTGGCACATGTATCATGCAGGGCAAATGATGTTTGAACACACATGGTGTTATAGGTTTAAAATAAAAAGCTTAGGCGGGACCAAGCATCCAAAAATTATGCATTGACAGGGTTGGAATGCCTGCCCGAATGACACGCACAAGTGTTGATTGTCAGAAAAAAAGGCTTGTTGTGAATTAACATGAAAAAATTCTCCCTTTTAAATGAGAGCAGCAGCAGTGCAGTATGAAAATGGAAATTATATGGTATGGATATAGTGGCATGTGACCGCAATAATGGCAGCATCAGAAGTAGTATAGCAGGAACAAGGCTGTCTATCGGTAGTAATAATAAAAGTATTAGTGGTGATAGTGGTGGCAGAAGCTTTGCGTTACTGGTGGTGGCAGTAGGGAATTAACAGTAAGAAGCAGCAGTAGCTGAGGTAGCAGCGGTGGCAGCAGCAGCCATAGGGTATACGTTGGCTGGCAGGAAGCAGCTTAATAGAGGCAGCAGCAGAATTACGGAAGATGATGGTTGGCAGGTCACAGCTGTCGCATGATGGTGGCAGTGGCAGCAGCCGTACAGAATGTGACAGTTGGCAAGTGGCATTAGTGGCACAAGCTGTAGCAGCTGTGCAAAAAATGCAGGTAATTTGTCGCGAGACTTGTCGCGTGACACATGTCGTCGTGTAGCCCTAGCCTAAAGCTCACATGCAGCAGGGATGAAAAATGGCTAAGTTGTTATGGAAACCTGGGGTAAAATTATGTGTGTGTGAAATTGTGTATATCAGTTGGGATATGAAGAGAAAGACTTGCCAGCTTCTATTGGCTAATGTAGGTCATTTTTGGGGAATATATCAGGAACGGTACTGTCCTAGAGAGCTGAAGCCTTCCTGGACACCTGGTCTAAAACCTCCCCGGACACCTAATGCACCTGTGTGCCAAATTTGGTGAAAATCGGTCCAGTCGTTTGGTCGCGCATAGAGAACAGACAAACAGAAACAAATTTTTATATATAGAAGAGATTTATCTACATATCTCACTTTGATACCATTTGATTCACTTGTCATCTCCTACTCTGCTGATATACTTAAAGTTTTGTAATTTTGGATCTCTTATTATTTTTCTCTTCCTTTAGTACCACTCCTGGATACTACTGCATTCATTGACTACATTACACCTCATCTCTGTATTGTATACCACTTCACATTTTACATTTCACCAGTTCTTGGGTTTGCTGCCTATTTGTGAGTCTTTTTTTTTCTGCCAATGTCGAGGGTTTGTGGGCTCTGTCTCTGTCCAGAGGCCCAATAAATACCATCCAACCTTGTCCTGACTATTTATTTATCCAATTGATGCATAGTTTTCCCACTATACTCTGACCATTTGTGCGGCCTACACTATTCCATATACTGCCTCTGTTTTTCTTGCCTTTTAAATTTTATTAACCTCCTTGGCCTCCTGTACCAATCTCACATATTTTGGGTAGCACCCAAACTTTTTTTTTCTCCTTTTTTCACTCAATGTTCTTCTCATTCTGCTAGGGCACCTCCCTGCCTGCTGCAGCATTTATTGGCTCATGCAGTCTGTGAATCTGGAAGCCAATCAGGGCAAGTCTAACCCCTCCCCACACACGCTTCCTCTCAGGGTACTGTGAGACCTCTTCTTCTTTCTTCCTCACTAGTAATTTTTTCCCCACTGATATGTGCACTGAAATGATACTATGGACTATTTTAGTGGATTAATCCAAAACAAACCTGGAACGATTCAGGTTTGTCTGCTGTCTGAAGAATAGTAAAGTTTGAACCAAACTGGTTCACTTATCCTTTGTATGCTTCATTTTTTGTCTGTGAACATGGTTTTGATGTGAATTGCCAAAAAGCAATTTTATTTCCGCATCCGTTCCGTTTTTTTTGCGGACCGTATGCAGAACCATTTATTTTAATGGGTCCGCAAATAAAAAGGAAGGTACTCCGTGTGCATTCTGTTTCCGTATATCCGTTCCGCTAAAAGATAGAACTTGTCCTATTATTGTCCGCATAATAGACAAGGATAGTACTGTTCTATAAGGGGCCAGCAAACCACTGTTGAAAGATAATCAATAAAAAAAGAAACTGTAATTTGCCACAATGCATATTGACAAGTCACAAAGAATGTCTTTGCACACGACCACATGTATTTTGCAGTCCACAAAAAACGGATCTGCAAAAAATACAGATGAAGTCCATGTGCATGCCGTAATTTATGGATTGCACATGGATTGCATTACGGCATGCACATGGACGTCATCTGTATTTTTTGCAGATCCGTTTTTTGTGGACTGCAAAATACATGTGGTCGTGTGCAAGAGGCCTAAAAGACATTCTTTGTGACTTGTCAATATGCATTGTGGTAAATTACAGTTTCTTTTTTTATTGATTATCTTTCAACAGTGGTTTGCTCCTCGGTGATCTTCCATTAGGTCCACTTTGGCTAAGACAGCAAAGGACAGTGCAATCTGACACTGATGTACCTTGATCTTGGAGTTTACCTCCAATATCTTTGGAAGTTGCTCTGGGCTATTTGGTTACCATAAGTGTTGAGCGCGAATATTCGAAATGCAATTTTTTTTTTGTGAATATCGGCACTTCGAGAATTTGGGAATATTTACAATATAGTGCTATATATTCGTAATGACGACTATTCTGTTTTTTTTTGTTTTTTTAACACAGTACATTTCAGGTGATCATCCCTCCATTCTTCTAGATTGTGGGCCAATGAGAAGGCTTTGTCACAGCTTAGCAACATCCTTAGTAACCAATAGAAAGGTTGCCTACTCCACGCCAATATTTTTTTTTATTTTTTATTTTTTTCTTTATACAAGGAAGAATTACAAAAACACAATAATACATATTTTTTTTTTTTTTTTTTTATACAAAAATACATATCCACATGACATTTATAATATCATAAATGCTGAAATCATCCCCAACCCACCCCACCTATCCCCCCCTTCCCATCCTTGCAGGGGAAAAAAAAAAAAAAAAAAAAAAAAAAAATTTCCAAATTTATTAAACCATGTCCCACTCTTCCCACAGTCTACTCCATTTTAAATAAGCTCCTCTTTGTTTGTGCAGAATCTTCTCATAGTTTTTCACTTTCTCAACCAGAGCCAGCCAGTTGCTGCAATCTGGAGTGGAGGAGCTAAACCATAGTCTAGCGACAATAAGCCTAGCCAAGAACATAACCTTAATCAGTAATTGACGTTTTAGAGGCTGATAGTTAACCTCCGATAGGTCTCCCAAGACCCATATCCTGGGAGACAGAGGAACAACCATGTTCAATTTACAAGCCAAGGTGGTCTGGACTGATCTCCAATAACTACCCATCATTGGGCAATCCCAGAACAGATGTAGGTGGTCTGCCTCGGAGTCGCCGCAACGTGGGCAATCAGAGGAGGCCCTAAGTCCTCTTCTATATAACCACATAGGTGTCACATATATTTTGTGCAAAATGTTAAATTGTACAACAGTGTGATTGAAATTGTGTGAAACATATTTTAAACTTTCCCCTATAGTCTCCCAATCTGGGGGACCCACCTCTGAAAGTAACAAAGACCAGGACTTCTGTCCTGGAGAAAGAAGACCCATAAAAAAGTATTTCATTAAGTGTCTATAACAATATGATATTTTAATTTTCGTGGCAGTTTTCTTAATAATAAGATCGTGTAGGAATTCAGGAGTATCTATAAGAAGAAGGTGACTATTCAAAGTGCTAGAGAGTGCAGACCTCAATTGGAAATATGCATACCAAGCCACCTCGCCCAAATCTGCCCTCTGCCCTATTTCCATTGAGGACAGAATTTGTCCGCCACTAACCACCTGATGTAAATACTGAACTTTCTTCGTCCTCCAATACTGGCAGCACTTCAAGTCCCTTAAATTCACAAGCTTTAGATTATGCCACAATGGGGTGCAAATAAGTGATGCCTTAACTCCACACCAGCTCCTGATGACCCGCCAGGTCTTTGTAGCCATTCTGCAAAAAAGTGTATACCCGGTCTGTATATTTAGTAGGTAATCGGACTCCAATACAGTAAAAAAATCCGTAAAGCCTGAGTCTTTCACCACTTTGTTGCAGAAGTGGCTATTTTCCCAGTCGCTAAAAAGGCAAAGCTGAGAGGCCATGAAGTAACCCCTGAAGTAAGGGAGGTTAAGGCCTCCCTGACTATAGGGCATAGAGAAGTAGAGCGCCTTCAGTCTGACACGCTTTCTCCCCCATAGTAGATCGTTAAGCATCCGCTCAATTAGTCTAAAGTACTTATCTGCGATCCATACAGGCGAGTTGCGCAGGACATAAAGAACCTGAGGCAGCACTACCATTTTTATTAAAGAAATTCTATCAGCTCTTGTGTGCAGAATTTTTTGCCATATCTTGGATTTAACCCTCAGCTTTATCAGCAGGGGAATCAAGTTAAGTTGTAGATATTCCAAAGGTTTGGCAGAAACTGAGATCCCCAGGTACTTTATTGATTCAGAGACAGTTAACTGATTATCCCAATTACCTCGCAGCTCGTCTATAGGAAGGAGAGCAGTCTTCTCCCAATTGATCTCCAGGCCAGACGGAGCAGAAAAAGAACCAACCAAATCCATTATGCGAGGGAGAGTAGTTTCTGTTTGCTGAAGAAAAACCAAGATATCATCTGCGTAGAGGGATACACGGTCATGTTTCCCCATTAAACCAAAGCCAGCCACCTGCGGATCCTGTCTTATGCTGGCTGCTAAAGGTTCAATATAAATATTAAAAAGAAGGGGTGAAAGAGGACAGCCTTGACGGGTGCCTCTTCCTAGGGAAAAGCTCTCTGTGATCGTATCATTAATCCTGATCCTAGCAGCTGGGGAACTATATAATAGCTGAACCATCGCCATAAATCTAGGGCCAAAGCCCATTTTTTTCATTACCGCCCAGAGAAAAGTCCACTCCACCCTGTCGAAGGCTTTGGTGGCATCCAGCGACAGGATGGAGCGGGCCCCACACCCCGGAGACTGAATGTTCATAAATAGCCTATGCAAATTATGGTGAGTGCCCCTTTTTGGCATAAAGCCATTTTGGTCTGAGTGAATAATAGTTGATATAACCTGTGAAAGCCTCCTAGCCAAAACTTTAGATAGTAGCTTAGCATCTGTGTTTAGTAACGAGATTGGTCTATAGGAGCTCATTTCTATCGGATCCTTATCCTTTTTGGGAATTAAAACAATAAGAGCCTCCATCATAGTGCATGGTAAGTTTCCTCCCTGTATTGCCTGAGAAAAGACCTCTAATAGTTGAGGGAGAATCACATCGCTATACTTGCGGTAAACCTCATATGGAAGGCCATCCATCCCCGGCGACGAGTTCCCCGTGACAGATCCCAAAGCCTCCTGAAGTTCCGAAAGGGATAACTCCTCTTCCAGATGTTCTATTTGGGCTTCGTTTAAAGCAGGAAGTGAGATCCTCTCGAGGAACCGCGTCGCTAGGTCGGGCGGCAGGCCAGAAGAGGGACTATATATCTGGGTAAAATATTGTAGGAAGGTGTCCCTAATTCCTTCTGAATCTGTTATAATTTCCCCCGCTGTATTGCGGATCGAAACAATAGACTGATTTTTCTTGCCTTGTTGTGAAATTATCCTAGCCAGCAGCCTGCCAGGACGTCCAGACTCCGAAAAATATTTTAAACCCTTAAAAAATACTCTATGATTTGCTTTCTCTGTTATGTATTTATCCAAGGAGCAGCTGGCCTTCTGCATCTCCTCCCTATTATACTCAGTAGGTTGGCCGATAAATCGCTCACTTGTACATGCAACAGCCCTGGTCAATTCCTCCTCTTTTTTTTTAAATGTTCTCTTTGCTGCAGCAATCTCACTTATGAAGACCCCCCTCAGATATGCTTTCAGGGCATCCCATACTATATTGATGTTAGCAGAGGGGCGATTCACTTCCCAAAAGGAGGATATCAATGATTTAGTGGGCTGAAAATTATCCATAATAGAAAACCAATATGGGTTCAACTTAAATCCTAGCCCCCTATTATCCTTGTTCTTCCCAGTACAAACCTCAATCAGTACCGGTGAATGATCCGAGATTGTTCTTACCCCATATCGTATCTTACTGATGTTGCAGAGATTATACTCATTAGTAAATGCTAAATCAATTCTAGACATAGCTCTGCCACCCCTGCTAACGCAAGAGTATACTCGCTTACCTCCGCCAAGATGTTCCCATATATCCACCAGTCCAACTTCCCGGCAGAATTGTGGCAACGGGGAGGCAGATAAATTCCTCCCACGTTCTGCATCTAATGTGAATCTGTCTTTCTTGGGGTCCATTACTGCATTAAAGTCCCCCATCAGAACTAGCCGGCATTCTGGTCTCCCTTCAAAAAAGAGTATTAACTGGACCAATGGGTACATTGAGAATGGCGGAGGTATATAAAAAAAAGCGAGGATGTAGCTATGGCCATACAGCTTACCATGCAAAAAAATAAATCTACCCTGGTCATCTATATAGGATTTGATAAGGGTGAAGTCCACAGAGTTATGGATCAAAACTGAAACACCCCTAGAGGAGCTACTAAAAGTAGAGTGATAGGATTGCAAATACCATCCCGTTGTCAAGCGGGACACGGTTTCTTTAGTAAGATGGGTTTCTACCATGCAAATAATTGCTGGAAGGTATCGTTTAAGTGCATCCATAATAGCTTGCCTTTTGACCCTTTCACCAAGCCCTCTGATATTCCAAGTTACAATCCTAGTGGACATCCTTCACTATACAAAAAAAAAAAAAAAAAAAAGGAAAAAAAAAAAAAAACCTCCCCAAACCTGCAAGGTGGGTTCCCCCCCTCCCCACTCCCCTCTCCATTGATCCGCCCGATCTGGTCAGCGAACCTCTAAGCCCCCGGCCGTTCTCCCTTACCCTAGCCCCTCCCTTCCATAATAATATTATACACTTCCATATATCCGTTTTCTCCATCTACTCTAACGCTTGTTGTGCTTTTTTTTTTTTTTTTTTTTTTTTTTTTTTCTTTAGACAGGATTGGGCAGTTCCCTTATGGATCACTCTTGGTTCGCTGGGTGCTATAGCGAATATTTAATATCCTTGGACGCCCCTCCCTCCCTTCCTTCCCTTCATTCCTGCTGATGCAAGATTTCAGATGCCCATTTGCTCCAACCAGTTTAACGCTTGCTGTGGTGTCTCAAAATAAAGTGAAGTCCCATTATGGATTACTCTCAATTTTGCTGGATACTGTAGAGAGTATTTGATCTCCTTAGCCGCCAAGCGTTTCTTTATCTCTATAAAATTTCTTCTTTTCTCCTGGGTCTGCCGCGCAAAATCAGGAAAGAAGAGCAGTTTAGTGCCCTGATATTCAACGGGTATACATTCTCTTGCTCTTTTCAAAATCATGTCTCTATCAGCAGACAGTAGCAATTTGATTAAGATTGCACGCGGCGGTCTCCCTGGTGTGGGCTTCCCTCCTGGTATTCGATGGGCTCTTTCTATTTGGAACATAGGGGAAAAGTTCTCGCTCCCAAAACTATGCATGACCACATCTTTAATTTGTTCCTCTAGTTGTCGGCCCTGAACTCCTTCAGGAAAACCGATTATACGAACATTGTTACGCCTTGACCTGTTTTCTAGGTCCTCTAGCTTATTTTGAAGTGCTTGATTTTCTGAGGCCAAAATTATCATTTTAGATTTTAGCGTGCCCATGCCTGTTTGCAAAGAGTCAACGTTTTTTTCCACGCTAAGGACTCGCTCCCTTATCTTTCCTAGATCTTCTCTTATTAAGGAGATATCACTCTGCACTGACCCCAATTGCGTGGACATTCCTTGCACCAAAGTGCCATTATTTTCCACAGCGCAGAGGATTTTGTCCAAAACAAATGGATCGCATTCCGTTCGTATTTGTGCGGAGGAGCCTTCCTCGCCTCCCTCCTGGTCAGCGTCCTCTGATCCATCCTCAGAGAGATCAACATTTTGACGAGTATTCGCCAGTTTTTTCATCTTGGCTGGGGGTTTGATTTTGGCTGGGTTTTTTTCAGCTAAGAAGGGCGATTTTAAAAATTTATCAATTTTGTTCTCTGGAGTCTTAGCCCCCAGCTTAATAGCGGAAGAATCAATTGAGCGTCGTTTTGGGGCCATTTCCCACACTTTGTATTATATATATTTTTTTCTCTTTTTTTTTTTTTCTTTCTTTTTCTCTTTCTCCACTTTCTCCCCTTCCCTTACTTTTATTTTTTCCTTGTTTTTTCCTTTCCCCTCCCCTTTATTTATTTATTTATTTATTTTTAATTTTGTTTCCTTCTTTTCTTTTTCTCTCCTTTTCCTCTAAATTCTATTTCCCCTTTTTTTTTTTTTTTTTTTTTTTTTTTTTTTTGACCACAAGCAAAAGCAATTTTCGGCAGAAGCTATCTCCACAGCACAGTAACAGTACGGCGAGTACAACAACTAAATCAAATCTCAGTTCTCACGTGGCCGACGTTGTAGTCCCAGTATCCGCCGTGGCTGTAGCAGCAAGTCCAAGCCGCAGTATAGATGTAAAATATCCGTCCGGGTGGCAGAGAGTCCAGTAGCAGGCAAATAGCAGGGAGTCCAGGAGTCCAGCAGCAGGCACACCAGCAGACAGGAGGCGAGAGAAAACCGGCAAACCGAAAATCCGGAAAAGCAGGCAGTCCAGCGATCCGGCGTCAAACAGAGCAGCGAGGCAGCAAGCAGCAAACAGGCCAATAACCAGCCGGTCGGGAGCCGCGAAGAGGAGCCGGACAGCCGCTCACAAGATCAAACAGGTGGAGCAGCACAGGGCCACGCCAATATTTTGCGCCCATTACACGAATAATACATTGCCGATTTTCGCAATCAAGAATATAATCTCAAATTTGTCATCAGTTTCCCTATTGCAGTCACGTTCTCTGAGGTTGGCTACAGTCCCGTAGACCTTAAACTTCTGAATAATATGTGCAACTGTAGTAACAGGAACAAGTTGTTTGGAGATGGTCTTATAGCCTTCACCTTTAACATGTCTGTCTTTAATTCTTTCTAATCTCCTGAGACAATTCTCTCCTTTGTTTTAATTGGTCTATGTTAAGTGTAATACCCACCATGTGACTACTTTTCACTCTTCAAATAGGCAGACAGACCTATTACAATTTTGAAGACACCCATGATGCTAATCACAGGAGATAACTTAGTTTAACACGTCTGTATGGTCAAATTGTTTTCAATCTTTTCTAGAGGTATCATCATTTATGGTCAGGCAAGTTTCATTAGTCATTTTTATTTTTATTTTGTATTATTGTGTTGAACCACAATTCAAAAACAATGTCTAATTTTTATTAGCTGATTTTCAGTAATTTTTAATTTATTTTCATTTTGGTCAGTTTCAAGTTAATTCAGTGACTATTTTGTTTTTTGTTTTCTTTAAGGGAGGGGTATCAACAATTTTGTCCAAGTGTGTATATAGTTGTGCCCCATAAATATATAATGGCCCCAATTTGTGCACACATGTAAAATCCCCCCTTCCCCCCATCCCTGCTAGTGCCAACATTAATAAAAAAAAACTATAATTCTCACCTCATCCACAGGAACACGTGGTAACACTCGCTCCACAAACCAACACTCTTCATAAATGCAGCAGGACCTGATGTTCCCAGCATTGTGACATGACATGTAACGTCACAATGCTGGAAATGCAGTTCCTCTTGATTTCAGTGACAAGCTAGGGTTCGAGGAGCAAATGTTCCCACGTATCCAAGTGGATGAGGTGAGTTTTGTTTTTTATTATTTTAACTCCTGAGAGATCCTAGTATCTGTTTTTAATGGCTGTGAGATGGGTCAACTTCTTTCTATATGACCGTTAAAAATGGGCCTATAGATTTCAGCAGGATCTGTGTGGCCCTGGAAATGGCCAAAAATATGATATATCCTGTGGTTTTGATTGATGCTCTTCACTGGTCAGAAAAAATGGTCAAGTGAACAGCCTCATAGACTATAATTGGCTCTGAAAACGGCCATTACAAAAATAGCTGTCACATGGTTGTTTTTACCGGTCATGTGAATGTAGCCTAAGTTTATTTCTATTTTTTTGGTACATCTATAAAAATACAAAAAATATAATAAGTAAAATATTGAAAACTTAAAAAAAAATATATATATATAAATGGCGAGGAAGGAGAGGAAAAAAAAATTTAAAAAATAAAAAAATATTATTTAAATAATGTAAAAAATATATAGATATAATAAAAAATAGAAGGGAAATAAAAAAAATATATAAAAATAAATAAATGGGAGGAAGGAGAGAAAAATATGTTAAAATTATAATATAAATAAAATATATAAAAAATATACAGATATCAAAAATAGAAAACTTAAAAAAACAAAAATGGCAAGGAAGGAGAGGAAAAACAATGAAAAAAGAAAAAACTAGTATATAAATAATATAAAAAAATATATAGATGTAATAAAAAATAGAAGGGAATAAAAAAAATATATATTAAAAAAATATAAAATGGGAGGAAGGATAGAAAAATGAAAAAAAATTATAATATAAATAATATAAATATAAAAATATATAATACAAAAACACAAAATAACACACATAATCAATATCAATTAATAACCAAACAACACTTAAATGGGGGATATTTATTAAGTCACAAAATGAGAGACGTAAATAATGTAGTTTAAATTTACACAGGTTAGACAATATGAGTAGTAACTAATTTTGCTCATAATTGATGGTGTAATTAGTGTGTAGGGCTAATTTAATATATTTATGTCCCCTCTCCCCTTTTCTCTCCCCCCCTTTTTTAATTTAATTAATCATGGTTACTAATTTATGTGTATGGAATATGTTACTATATTTAGATTTTTCTTTGTTTATTATGTATATTCTGTAATCCCTGAGCACAATTTATTATGTATTAATATAGGGTTTCAATTTTCTATTTGGATTTAAGTATTGTTTATATAGGTTATTTATCCCGGTTTGTTAGTTTTCTTTTTCTTTTTCTCCCTCCGCTCTGTCCCCTCGCCTACAGGGTATTCCTTGCAAGCGCAGATAGCGCTTCCACCTTGATGTGTAGCTTCCAGCATTTGGCACGCAGTCAGTACTTACTGAGCCTGTGTGGTCTGCTGTTTCCGCTATTTGGAATGCAGGATGCGCCGGCTTGGCTGCACGCATGCCTTCCTCTCCTCTTTCCTCCTCCTCTCCTCCCCCCAGGGTGGTTATTCGCTTAACACAGCACATGGAACGCCTATGATACAGGTGATAATGAATATTTTTGATTATTATGCATATATATATTAGTCTATGTGGCATTTAGGAATAGGCACCCCTGAGGAAGCCAGCAGAGCCTGGCGTTACACGTTGGGCTTTCTTTCTGACCACCACGCATACCCCCACTATGTCATCTAAATGATAAGTATTTTAGTCATCCATTTTTGTTGATGGATTTCATGCACTTTAATTCACATTATATTCATTCTTATGGGGGCATGTTCATGTTGTTGTAGTGAGCCAGGGTGTCATGTGTATATGATTTATTCACATGGCCTTAAATTATTGTATACAATGATTTTAAACTGATTCCTGTTGTGTCTGTTGCCTTAAATAAATTTGATATATTTTTAGATGTGTGGCTCTTATCTCAGTATTCTTTTTCTTTTTTGAGCTATGTAGCCTAAGTTTATCCTGTCATGGCAAGATATCTCCTAAGAGCAGTAACCTCATTCAGCAGGATAATGTAAATTGCCACTCTAAAAATGCCACTCTAAAAAAAAAAATGCTGAGGAATGGCTTAAAGAATATGACAACGGGTTTAAGGAGTTGACTTGGTTGACTTCCGAGATGTCAGTTTCCATAGTCTCAGGGCTCATGCACACTACCGTATGTATTTTGCGGTCCACAGATGGCCCCTAATTTTGCGCAACGGAAGTAAGGATATACGGAAACGGAATGCACGCGGCGTAACTTCAGTTTTTTTTGCGGACCCTTTCAAATGAATGGTTATATATAGAGTTGAGCGAACACCTGGATGTTCGGGTTCGAGAAGTTCGGCCGAACTTCCCGGAAATGTTCGGGTTCGGGATCCGAACCCGATCCGAACTTCGTCCCGAACCCCATTGAAGTCAATGGGGACCCGAACTTTTCGGCACTAAAAAGGCTGTAAAACAGCCCAGGAAAGGGCTAGAGGGCTGCAAAAGGCAGCAACGTGTAGGTAAATCCCCTGCAAACAAATGTGGATAGGGAAATTAATTAAAATAAAAATTTAATAAATAAAAATTAACCAAAATCTATTGGAGAGAGGTCCCATAGCAGAGAATCTGGCTTCCCGTCACCCACCACTGGAACAGTCCATTCTCAGATATTTAGGCCCCGGCACCCAGGCAGAGGAGAGAGGTCCCGTAACAGAGAATCTGTCTTCATGTCAGCAGAGAATCAGTCTGCATGTCATAGCAGAGAATCAGGCTTCACGTCAGCCACCACTGCAACAGTCCATTGTCATGAATTTAGGCCAAGCACCCAGGCAGAGGAGAGAGGTCCCGTAACAGACAATCTGGCTTCATGTCAGCAGAGAATCAGTCTGCATGTCATAGCAGAGAATCAGGCTTCACGTCAGCCACCACTGCAACAGTCCATTGTCATAAATTTAGGCCAAGCACCCAGGCAGATGAGAGAGGTCCCGTAACAGACAATCTGGCTTCATGTCTGCAGAGAATCAGTCTGCATGTCATAGCAGAGAATCAGGCTTCACGTCACCCACCACTGCAACAGTCCATTTTCATATATTTAGGCCCAGGCACCAAGGCAGAGGAGAGAGGTCCCGTAACAGACAATCTGGCTTCATGTCAGCAGAGAATCAGTCTTCATATCATAGCAGAGAATCAGGCTTCACGTCAGCCACCAATGCAACAGTCCATTGTCAGATATTTAGGCCCAGCACCCAGGCAGAGGAGACAGGTCCCGTAACAGACAATCAGGCTTCACGTCAGCCACCAGTGCAACAGTTCATTGGCATATATTTAGGCCCAGCACCCAGGCAGAGGAGAGAGGTCCCGTAACAGACAATCTGGCTTCATGTCAGCAGAGAATCAGTATTCATGTCATAGCAGAGAAACAGGCTTCACGTCAGCCACCACTGCAACAGTCCATTGTCATAAATTTAGGCCCAGCACCCAGGCAGAGGAGAGAGGTCCCGTAACAGACAATCTGGCTTCATGTCAGCAGAGAATCAGTCTTCATGTCATAGCAGAGAATCAGGCTTCACGTCACCCAACATTGGAACAGTCCATTGTCATAAATTTAGGCCCAGCACCCAGGCAGAGGAGAGAGGTCCCGTAACAGAGAATCTGGCTTCATGTCAGCAGAGAATTAGTCTGCATGTCATAGCAGAGAATCAGGCTTCACGTCACCCAACATTGGAACAGTCCATTGGCATATATTTCGGCCCCGGCACCCAGACAGAGGAGAGGTTCATTCAAATTTGGGTAGCCTCGCAATAGAATGGTAAAATGAAAATAAAAATAGGATTGAATGAGGAAGTGCCCTGGAGTACAATAATATATGGTTAAGGGGAGGTAGTTAATGTCTAATCTGGACAAGGGACGGACAGGTCCTGTGGGATCCATGCCTGGTTCATTTTTATGAACGTCAGCTTGTCCACATTGGCTGTAGACAGGCGGCTGCGTTTGTCTGTAATGACACCCCCTGCCGTGCTGAATACACGTTCAGACAAAACGCTGGCCGCCGGGCAGGCCAGCACCTCCAAGGCATAAAAGGCTAGCTCTGGCCACGTGGACAATTTAGAGACCCAGTAGTTGAATGGGGCCGAACCATCAGTCAGTACGTGGAGGGGTGCGCGCACGTACTGTTCCACCATGTTAGTGAAATGTTGCCTCCTGCTAACACGTTCCGTATCAGATGGTGGTGCAGTTAGCTGTGGCGTGTTGACAAAACTTTTCCACATCTCTGCCATGCTAACCCTGCCCTCAGAGGAGCTGGCCGTGACACAGCTGCCTTGGCGACCTCTTGCTCCTCCTCTGCCTTGGCCTTGGGCTTCCACTTGTTCCCCTGTGACATTTGGGAATTCTCTCAGTAGCGCGTCTACCAACGTGCGCTTGTACTCGCGCATCTTCCTATCACGCTCCAGTGCAGGAAGTAAGGTGGGCACATTGTCTTTGTAGCGTGGATCCAGCAGGGTGGCAACCCAGTAGTCCGCACACATTAAAATGTGGGCAACTCTGCTGTCGTTGCGCAGGCACTGCAGCATGTAGTCGCTCATGTGTGCCAGGCTGCCCAGGGGTAAGGACAAGCTGTCCTCTGTGGGAGGCGTATCGTCATCGTCCTGCCTTTCCCCCCAGCCACGCACCAGTGATGGACCCGAGCTGCGTTGGGTGCCACCCCGCTGTGACCATGCTTCATCCTCATCCTCCTCCACCTCCTCCTCATCCTCGTCCTCCTCGTCCTCCAGTAGTGGGCCCTTGCTGGCCACATTTGTACCTGGCCTCTGCTGTTGCCAAAAACCTCCCTCTGAGTCACTTCGAAGAGACTGGCCTGAAAGTGCTAAAAATGACCCCTCTTCCTCCTCCTCCTCCTCCTCCTCCTGGGCCACCTCCTCTTCCATCATCGCCCTAAGTGTTTTCTCAAGGAGACATAGAAGTGGTATTGTAACGCTGATAACGGCGTCATCGCCACTGGCCATGTTGGTGGAGTACTCGAAACAGCGCAACAGGGCACACAGGTCTCGCATGGAGGCCCAGTCATTGGTGGTGAAGTGGTGCTGTTCTGTAGTGCGACTGACCCGTGCATGCTGCAGCTGAAACTCCACTATGGCCTGCTGCTGCTCGCACAGTCTGTCCAGCATGTGCAAGGTGGAGTTCCACCTGGTGGGCACGTCGCATATGAGGCGGTGAGCGGGAAGGCCGAAGTTACGCTGTAGCGCAGACAGGCGAGCAGCAGCAGGATGTGAACGCCGGAAGCGCGAACAGACGGCCCGCACTTTATGCAGCAGCTCTGACATGTCGGGGTAGTTGTGAATGAACTTCTGAACCACCAAATGCAGCACATGCGCCAAGCAAGGGATGTGCGTCAAACTGGCTAGTCCCAGAGCTGCAACGAGATTTCGCCCATTATCACACACCACCAGGCCGGGCTTGAGGCTCACCGGCAGCAACCACTCGTCGGTCTGTTGTTCTATACCCTGCCACAACTCCTGTGCGGTGTGGGGCCTGTCCCCCAAACATATGAGTTTCAGAATGGCTTGCTGACGTTTACCCCGGGCTGTGCTGAAGTTGGTGGTGAAGGTGTGTGGCTGACTAGATGAGCAGGTGGAAGAAGAGGAGGAGGAAGTCGAGTAGGAGGAGGTGGCAACAGGAGGCAAAGAATGTTGCCCTGTGATCCTTGGCGGCGGAAGGACGTGCGCCAAACAGCTCTCCGCCTGGGGCCCAGCTGCCACTACATTTACCCAGTGTGCAGTTAGGGAGATATAGCGTCCCTGGCCGTGCTTACTGGTCCACGTATCTGTGGTTAGGTGGACCTTGCCACAGATGGCGTTGCGCAGTGCACACTTGATTTTATCGGATACTTGGTTGTGCAGGGAAGGCACGGCTCTCTTGGAGAAGTAGTGCCGGCTGGGAACAACATACTGTGGGACAGCAAGCGACATGAGCTGTTTGAAGCTGTCTGTGTCCACCAGCCTAAATGACAGCATTTCATAGGCCAGTAGTTTAGAAATGCTGGCATTCAGGGCCAGGGATCGAGGGTGGCTAGGTGGGAATTTACGCTTTCTCTCAAATGGTTGTGAGATGGAGAGCTGAACGCTGCAGTGTGACATGGTTGAGATGCTTGGTGACGGAGGTGGTGGTGGTGTTGGTGGTACATCCCCTGTTTGCTGGGCGGCAGGTGCCAACGTTCCTCCGGAGGCGGAGGAAAAGGCCGAGGCGGCAGCAGCAGAAGAGGCCGAGGCGGCAGCAGCAGAAGAGGTAGCAGGGGGAGCCTGAGTGACTTCCTTGGTTTTAAGGTGTTTACTCCACTGCAGTTCATGCTTTGCATGCAGGTGCCTGGTCATGCAGGTTGTGCTCAGGTTCAGAACGTTAATGCCTCGCTTCAGGCTCTGATAGCACAGCGTCCAAACCACTCGGGTCTTGTCGTCAGCACATTGTTTGAAGAAGTGCCATGCCACGGAACTCCTTGAAGCTGCCTTTGGGGTGCTCGGTCCCAGATGGCGGCGGTCAGTAGCAGGCGGAGTCTCTTGGCGGCGGGTGTTCTGCTTTTGCCCACTGCTCCCTCTTTTGCTACACTGTTGGCTCGGTCTCACCACTGCCTCTTCCTCCGAACTGTGAAAGTCAGTGGCACGACCTTCATTCCATGTGGGGTCTAGGACCTCATCGTCCCCTGCATCGTCTTCCACCCAGTCTTGATCCCTGACCTCCTGTTCAGTCTGCACACTGCAGAAAGACGCAGCAGTTGGCACCTGTGTTTCGTCATCATCAGAGACATGCTGAGGTGGTATTCCCATGTCCTCATCATCAGGAAACATAAGTGGTTGTGCGTCAGTGCATTCTATGTCTTTCACCGCTGGGGAAGGGCTAGGTGGATGCCCTTGGGAAACCCTGCCAGCGGAGTCTTCAAACAGCATAAGAGACTGCTGCATAACTTGAAGCTGAGACAGTTTCCCTGGTATGCATGGGGGTGATGTGACAGACTGATGGGGTTGGTTTTCAGGCGCCATCTGTGCGCTTTCTGCAGAAGACTGGGTGGGAGATAATGTGAACGTGCTGGATCCACTGTCGGCCACCCAAATGACTAATGCCTGTACCTGCTCAGGCCTTACCATCCTTAGAACGGCATTGGGCCCCACCATATATCGCTGTAAATTCTGGCGGCAACTGGGACCTGAGGTTGTTGGTACACTAGGACGTGTGGATGTGGCAGAACAGCCACGTCCTCTCCCAGAACCAGAGGGTCCACTAACACCACCACGACCATGTCCACGTCCGCGTCCCTTACTAGATGTTTTCCTCATTGTTATCGTTCACCACAACAACAAAAATATTATTTGGCCCAATGTATTGTATTCAAATTCAGCTGAATATAAATTTGAGGCCTAGTATTTAGGCGCTGGGTGACCGGTATAGATTTACTGACAGAATTAGACTTGGAAATGCACAGTAGCGTGTATGTGAAGTTATTCTGAATGACCCTATGTGCACCTTGAATATTATATACCCTTTTAGGGATAGATTTCAAATAGCTCTGATATAGCAGAAACCACTAAATTATGAAATTGCTAAATTGGGAATTGTATTTCAACCCAGAACAAAAAATGTGCTTTGACGGACACTAAATAACTTGCCCAGCCACAACAGTACAGCGGTAAAGACAGATTTAGCGGGATATAAATTTGAGGCCTAGTATTTAGGCGCTGGGTGACCGGTATGGATTTACTGACAGAATTAGACTTGGAAATGCACAGTAGCGTGTGTGTGAAGTTATTCTGAATGACCCTATGTGCACCTTGAATATTATATACCCTTTTAGGGATAGATTTCAAATAGCTCTGATATAGCAGAAACCACTAAATTATGAAATTGCTAAATTGGGAATTGTATTTCAACCCAGAACAAAAAATGTGCTTTGACGGACACTAAATAACTTGCCCAGCCAGAACAGTACAGCGGTAACGACAGATTTAGCGGGATATAAATTTGAGGCCTAGTATTTAGGCGCTGGGTGACCGGTATGGATTTACTGACAGAATTAGACTTGGAAATGCACAGTAGCGTGTGTGTGAAGTTATTTTGAATGACCCTATGTGCACCTTGAATATTATATACCCTTTTAGGGATAGATTTCAAATAGCTCTGATACAGCAGAAACCACTAAATTAGGAAATTGCTAAATTGGGAATTGTTTTTCAACCCAGAACAAAAAATGTGCTTTGACGGACACTAAATAACTTGCCCAGCCAGAACAGTACAGCGTTAACGAGAGATTTAGCAGGATATAAATTTGAGGCCTAGTATTTAGGCGCTGGGTGACCGGTATGGATTTACTGACAGAATTAGACTTGGAAATGCACAGTAGCGTGTGTGTGAAGTTATTCTGAATGACCCTATGTGCACCTTGAATATTATATACCCTTTTAGGGATAAATTTCAAATAGCTCTGATACAGCAGAAACCACTAAATTAGGAAATTGCTAAATTGGGAATTGTTTTTCAACCCAGAACAAAAAATGTGCTTTGACGGACACTAAATAACTTGCCCAGCCACAACAGTACAGCGGTAACGACAGATTTAGCGGGATATAAATTTGAGGCCTAGTATTTAGGTGCTGGGTGACCGGTATGGATTTACTGACAGAATTAGACTGGGATATGGCCAAAAAATAACCACACTATTGCTGGTTAAATGCACTTGGTGTGACAGCTTGACCAACCACACTACTGAGGGTTAAATGCACTTGGTGACAGGCGCAGCTTGCCCCTGATGTAGTATATGGCCAAAAAATGAACAGACTATTGCTGGTTAAATGCACTTGGTGTGACAGCTTGACCAACCACACTACTGAGGGTTAAATGCACTTGGTGACGGGCGCAGCTTGCCCCTGATGTAGTATATGGCCAAAAAATGAACAGACTATTGCTGGTTAAATGCACTTGGTGTGACAGCTTGACCAACCACACTACTGAGGGTTAAATGCACTTGGTGACGGGCGCAGCTTGCCCCTGATGTAGTATATGGCCAAAAAATAAACAGACTATTGCTGGTTAAATGCACTTGGTGTGACAGCTTCACCCTGATGTAGGCTTTAGCCAAAAAACAACCACACCATTGAGGGTTAAATGCACTTGGTGACAGGCGCAGCTTGCCCCTGATGTAGTATATGGCCAAAAAATGAACAGACTATTGCTGGTTAAATGCACTTGGTGTGACAGCTTGACCAACCACACTACTGAGGGTTAAATGCACTTGGTGACGGGCGCAGCTTGCCCCTGATGTAGTATATGGCCAAAAAATAAACAGACTATTGCTGGTTAAATGCACTTAGTGTGACAGCTTCACCCTGATGTAGGCTTTAGCCAAAAAACAACCACACCATTGAGGGTTAAATGCACTTGGTGAAAGGCGCAGCTTGCCCCTGATGTAGTATATGGCCAAAAAATAAACAGACTATTGCTGGTTAAATCCACTTGGTGTGACAGCTTCACCCTGATGTAGGCTTTAGCCAAAAAACAACCACACCATTGAGGGTTAAATGCACTTGGTCGCAGCTTGTGCTGGCGCACCACAAGACACAAAATGGCCGCCGATCACCCCAGAAAAAAGTGACTGACAAATGGTCTGGGCAGCCTAAAAACAGTGAGCAATTGAGTATCAGCAGCTCAATGATCCACAGCTGCAGATCGATCAATTAATCAAGTCCTTTGGAGGAGTTAATCTGCCTAATCTCGCCCTACTGTCGCAGCCACAACCTCCCCCTATGCTGATCAGAGCAGAGTGACGGGCGGCGCTATGTGACTCCAGCTTAAATAGAGGCTGGGTCACATGGTGCTCTGGACAATCACAGCCATGCCAATAGTAGGCATGGCTGTTACGGCCTCTTGGGGCAAGTAGTATGACGCTTGTTGATTGGCTGCTTTGCAGCCTTTGAAAAAGCGCCAAGAAAGCGTCTCAAAAGCGCCAAGAAAGCGTCGAACACCGAACCCGAACCCGGACTTTTACGAAAATGTCCGGGTTCGGGTCCGTGTCACGGACACCCCAAAATTCGGTACAAACCCGAACTATACAGTTCGAGTTCGCTCATCCCTAGTTATATATACAGTTCAAAAAAAAAAAAACGGTACTGACACAGAAATTAAATATGTTTGCATGCCCTCATTCATGAATCTGTGTTATACCTTAGAATGTCATTTGTTTGCCAAGATGTGTTGAAACTGATTGCAAATAAAACAGATGTGTTTTATTTCTAATGGATATATTAGTGTGTCTGCCCCTTAATTTGTAAACACATAAATTTTTATCTTGTTAGCATCCTCTGTTTCAGCCAATATAAAGAAACTAAAAATAATAAATAACAGATGAGTGCAACAAGGCATATAAGCAGCAAAAACTACTTCATTATCTTATATTACTTAAAAACAATTAGAATATCATTAATTTTATCAAGTACCTAATTTGCAAGTGTAGGCTGATTTTCAGTTTAAGTTTAATTAGAATACACTTTACAAGTTCTTGCAGGGACAGATGCATCTATTGAAATGAAGAAAATACAGTTTTTGTAGAGTCATTTTATTGTTATTTACTTTTATGATGATTATCTTCTTGAGGATCCAAATGAATTGTGCGTTCTTATTATTTTCATTATTATTTTATACTATTAGATAGATCATCTCAGGACACTGTGAGGGCATGTTCACACTAAGTTTTTTGTTACTGTTTTTGGAGTGTTTCTGCCACAAAATGAGCTAAAAAGAAAAATGGTTCAAAACAGCCTTCAATTCTTTTAAATGGGAAGCAATTTTTTATTTTTTTTAACCTCTTAAGGACACAGGGCGTACCGGTACGCCCTGATGTCTTGGTACTTAAGGACATAGGGCATACTGGTACGTCCTGAGAATTTCCGATCAGAGCAGCGCCGCCTGCGGTGATCAGAACAAAATGCCTGGCGAAATCATTTGGCAGGCACTCTGTACCAATGCCCAAGGGGGTCTTGTGACCCCCCGATGTCGGCGATCGCAGAAAAACGCAGGTCAATTCAGACCTGCGGGTTTTCTGAGCTTCCAGGTTATTCAGGTTTTTGATGACCCGATAGCCTGGAAAAGACGGGGATCGGTGGTGTGATTATACACCACCAATCACCGTCCTGCGATCCTGTGAGGTGGCGATCACGCCACCTCTCAGGATCGCCTGTGATTGGTCCCTATGCGGCATGTGGGCGGAGCGTGGCAAGTTTGAATCTCCGCTGCTGCTCTCCTCGCTCATTCCGGTCCGTAGAGAGGGGAGAGCAGCAGGAGATCGTGCTGCCCACCAACATTGCGAGTTTTTGGTGGCAGGGACAGGCAGGGGCAGGCAGGTAGTGGGAGGTGTAGAAAGGGGTAGTTAGGGCAAGTTTAGGGTTAGATTAGATTTTTTTTTTTAACTTTTTTTGGTCTGTGAGACCCCTGATCGGGTGTCTGGGGTCCACAGCAGTTAGCTGTGCGCCCACCCCGCCCCACAGCACATTTGTATTTTTTATTTTTTTTTACACTTTTTTTTTATGTTTTTTAGTTGGGGATCTTTTTTTTTTTTTTTTTATAGCTATAGGGTAAGTGCGTGAACACCCGTGCCCCACACACAAGCAGACACACACTCCTCGATGACCGCAGACGTTCTCGGCCGAGGAGGCATTCGCCCTCCTTGCCTCAGAGTCCGAGAGCCCCAGTGAGGATGACCCCACGTTCCTGTTGTCATCTGCATCCTCCTCATCATCAAGCAATGATGAGCCCCCAAGGCGGCGGGGACACCGCCAGGCAGATCGAGGTGACCCCCATGCTAGGGACCCTGTGGCCCAGCCTAGTACGAGCAGCTCTGGGGCTCGTACTAGTTTTCCGGCCCACCAGGTCAGTCCACCTGAGCCCCCTGCAGGTGGACTTGTCTGGTGTACCCCAGAGAACTTTGAGCCCGCGATTCCTCATTTTGTTGGTGAATCAGGAATCCAGATTTACTCAGTGGGCTTCACTGAATGCAACTTTTTCAGTCTTTTTTTCAGTGAGGAACTTGTAAAATGTGATGGTGGAGCAGACAAACCTATATGCCCAACAGTTGGTCGCTCAACACCCGGGCTTGTTTTTGGCTAGGCCCGGTGGCTGGACCCCGGTCAGTGCAGCCGAGATGAGGACGTTTTGGGGCCTCGTGCTGCATATTTGCTTTGTCAAAAAGCCCAGTGTCAGGCTGTACTGGAGTGGGGATGTCCTCTACCAGACCCCACTCTTTGAGGCCATCCGGAAA
The DNA here is from genome assembly GCF_014858855.1 of Bufo gargarizans. Classification (NCBI taxonomy): domain Eukaryota; kingdom Metazoa; phylum Chordata; class Amphibia; order Anura; family Bufonidae; genus Bufo; species Bufo gargarizans. The sequence continues at coordinate 207,573,192 of NC_058080.1, forward strand.
TGCCTGCATTATGCAGATAATGCAGCATGCCTACATTATGCAGATAATGCAGCATGCCTACATTATGCAGATAATGCAGCATGTACAAAATCAGGCCGGTCATCGATCACTTCGGGGCCAAATTCATGGAGGCCTACTTACCTGGAAGGGAGGTCACGGTTGATGAGTCTCTCATTGCGTTCAAGGGGAGACTCATTTTCCGCCAGTATGTTCCCTCTAAGCGAGCGAGGTATGGCGTGAAGCTGTACAAACTTTGTGAGAGTACCTCAGGGTACACTTACAAGTTTAGTGTGTACTAGGGGCGAGATTCCCGTATTCAACCCCCAGAATGTCCGCCCACTCTGGGTGTTAGCAGGAAAATTGTGTGGGACCTTATGCACCCACTGCTAGATAAGGGTTACCTATACGTGGATAACTTATACTAGTATCCCCTTGTTACAGTCCCTCGCCGACAGATCCACGTTCGCGTGTGGGACCGTGCGAAAAAATCTATCTATCCCCAGGGGTGAGACTCGTGCCCTTACCAGTGGAAACCTGCTGCTGTTCAGATATAAGGACAAGATGGATGTCCTTGTATTGTCCACAATTCACGGTAACGGCATCACCCCTGTCCCTGTGCAAGGTACCGTGGCAACGGTCCTCAGCCCAATTGTATTGTCGACTACAATCGGTATATGGGAGGAGTGGAGCTCCCTGATCAAGTCCTCAAGCCATATAACGCCATGCGCAAAACCAAGGCATGGTACAAAAAAGTTGCAGTCTACTTGGTGCAGGTTGCCATGTACAACTCTTTTGTACTATTTCAGAGCGCTGGCAACACAGGGAAATTCCTCCAGTTCTATGAGGCTGTCCTCAAGACCCTGATATTTTCTGACCGGGAAAGAGCAGGTGTTAGTACCTCGGGAATTGGAGGCTCGGGATCGTCCCTGGCCAACACTTTCCAGGTGTGGTCCCCCATACTGGAAAGAAGGTACGAACCCCAAAAAATGTAGGGTGTGTCACAGGAGGGGGATATGGAAGGACACCACCACTCAGTGTGACATATGCCCCGATCATCCGGTCCTCTGCGTTATTGGTTGCTTCAGTGAGTACCACACTTCCATGGAGTTCTAAATGTATAATCCCCTTCACCAACTTAGCCACTGACTATTCAAAAAAACTATGGTTCTCAGACTTGAGACACCCAAAAAAGAAAAAATTTGTAGAACAAAAAATGAAAATAAAATAGACTTACTAGGTTGCGCCGTGTCGGTAATAATCTCCTCTGTAAATATACCCCTAACCTCCCAGATTAACACGATTACATTTTTTTGGTCACCTTACATAAAAAAAGGTGTAAAAGCAAGCAATCAAAAAGTCAAATAGCCCCCAAAATAGTGCCAATAAAACCGTCCCCTGATCCCGCAAAAAATGATCCCCTACCTAATAATATTGTGCTAAAAAAACTAAAAAAATTACTCTTAGACTATAGAGATACAAATTTTTTTATTTTTTTGTATCCAAAAAGATAATATAGTCTAAAACCCAAATAATTGTAAAAAAAATTAGACTTATTAAGTATTGCCGTGTCTGTAATAATCTCCTCTGTAAAAATACCCCATGACCCAACCCCCCAGATTAAAACGGTCCAAAAAAAAATATTCTAAATGGTGCCAAAACAACTATTTTTGGCACTTTTCCATTTCAATCTGTGGTTTTCGGTAAAAACCAAGGGTTAACAGCCAAAGAAAACGTGATATTTATTACCCTGATACTGCAGTTTAAAGAAACACCACATTTGTGGTCGTAAACTGCTGTATCAGTAAAAAGGAGGCACAAAAGGAAAGGACCAACATGGTTTCTGGAAGGCAGATTTTGATTGCCTTTTTTATTGACACCATATCCCTTTAGAAGACCCCTGATGCCCCCTAGAGTAGAAACTCCCTAAAAGTGACCCCATCTAAGAAACTACACCCCTTAAGGTATTCAAAACTGATTTTACAAACTTTATTAACCCTTTAGGTGTTCCTCAACAGTTTATGGCAAATGGAGAAGAAATTTCAGAATTAAAATTTTTGGTAACCTTACCTCACAAAAATGTAATATAGAGCAACCAAAAAACATATGTACCCTAAAAATTGTCCCAAAAAACCTGCCACCTTATCCCGTAGTTTCCATAATGGGGTCACTTTTAGGGAGTTTCTACTGTAGGGGTGCATCAGGAGGTCTTGAAATAGGATATGGTGTAAATAAACCGGTCCATAAAAATCAGCCCCCCAAAACCCACACGGCGCTCCTTTCCCTCTACACCCTGCCGTGTGGCCGTACAGTAGTGTATGACCAGATATGGAGTGTTTCTGTAAACGGCAGAGTCAGGGCAATAAAGATACAGTCTTGTTTGGCTGTTAACCTTTGCTATGTTAGTGGGAAAAACTGAGTTAAAATGGAAAAATTGGCAAAACAATGAAATTCTGAAATTTCATCTCCATTTGCCAATAACTCTTGTGGAGCACCTAAAGGTTTAACAATGTTTGTAAAATCAGTTTTTAATACCTTGAAGGGTGTAGTTTCTAAAATGGGGTCATTTCTGGGTGGTTTCTATTATGTAAGCCTCATAAAGTGACTTCAAACCTGAACTGGTCCTTAAAAAAATGTTTTTTTTTAAATTTCCAAGCGCAGGAGCCTCTCTGTGTTACACTGGTCAGTGGGTAGTGAAACATTGTTCCTCAACCCCCACTCATATACGTGCGTGCAGTGTCCTCTACAGTATAAATTCTGTTTCAAGTCATCCTCCACTGGCCCACATATATATACCTCATTTTCTAGACTATAAGATGCACCCCAGGTTTAGACAACAGAAAATATAAAAAAATTCACCTTATTAAACCTTCCCTGTAAATTGAAGGGGTCAAGGTCAGTAATTTACAGATTTATCAAGCACCAAAATCAGTGGGTTAGCATGCTATCGTCACAGTGTAACTCAATACCAACTTCAAGCTTTAGAATCTTTGCACATATGTACCAGGAATAACTTTAATGCCTGTACATACAGTCAGGTCCATAAATATTGGGACATTGACACAATTCGAACATTTTTGGCTCTACACACAACCACATTGGATTTGAAATGAAACGAACAAGATGTGCTTTAACTGCAGACTGTCAGCTTGAATTTGAGGGTATTTACAGGAATTACAACAGTTTGCATATGTGCCTTCCACTTGTTAAGGAACCAAAAGTAATGAGACAGAATAATAATCATAAATCAAACTTTCACTTTTCAATACTTGGTTGCAAATCCTTTGCAGTCAATTGCAGCCTGAAGTCTGGATTGCATAGACATCACCAGACGCTGGGTTTCATCCCTGGTGATGCTCTGCCAGGCCTCTACTGCAACTGTCTTCAGTTTCTGCTTGTTCTTGGGGAATTTTCCCTTCAGTTTTGTCTTTAGCAAGTGAAATGCATGCTCAATCTGATTCAGGTCAGGTGATTGACTTGGCCATTGCATAACATTCCACTTCGTTCTCTTAAAAAACTTTTGCAGTATGCTTTTGGTCATTGTCCATCTGCACTGTGAAGCGCTGTCCAATGAGTTCTGAAACATTTGGCTGAATATGAGCAGATAATATTGCCCAAAACACTTCAGAATTCATCCTGCTGCTTTTGTCAGCACTCACATCATCAATAAATACAAGAGAACCAGTTCCATTGGCAGCCATACATGACACTACCACCACCATGCTTTACTGATGAGGTGGTATGCTTAGGATTATGAGCAGTTCCTTTCCTTCTCCATACTCTTCTCTTCACATCACTCTGGTACAAGTTGATCTTGGTCTCATCTGTCCATAGGATGTTGTTCCAGAACTGTTAAGGCTCTTTTAGATGTCGTTTGGCAAACTCTAATCTGGCCTTCCTGTTTTTGAGGCTCACCAATGGTTTACATCTTGTGGTGAACCCTCTGTATTCACTCTGGTGAAGTCTTCTCTTGATTATTAACTTTGACACACATACACCTACCTCCTGGAGAGTGTTCTTGACCTGGCCAACTGTTGTGAAGGGTGTTTTCTTCACCAGGGAAATAATTCTTCGGTCATCCACCACAGTTGTTTTCTGTGGTCTTCTGGGTCTTTTGATGTTGCTGAGCTCACCGATGCATTCCTTCTTTTTAAGAATGGTTTAGTTTTTTCAGCCTAATGATGGCTTGCTTCACTGATAGTGACAGCTCTTTGGATCTCATCTTGAGAGTTGACAGCAACAGATTCCAAATGCAAATAGCACACTTGAAATGAACTCTGGACCTTTTATCTGCTCATTGTAATTGGGATAATGAGGGAATAGCACACACCTGGCCATGGAACAGCTTAGAAGCCAATTGTCCCATTACTTTTGGTTCCTTAACAAGTGGGAGGCACATATGCAAACTGTTGCAATTCATACACCATTCACCTGAATTGGATGTGAATACCCTTAAATTAAAGCTGACAGTCTGCAGTTAAAGCACATCTTGTTTGTTTCATTTCAAATCCATTGTGGTGATGTATAGAGCCAAAAATGTTAGAATTGTGTCGGTGTCCCAATATTTATGGACCTGACTTTATATTTTAATACTGTCATTCTGAAATATTATTTGTCCATTTAATCTTGGCTGGAGATGATCGGATATGTGTGTAAGGAGATAATCAACCTTCAAAGCAAAATTCTTTAGTGATAGTGTGTCACAAGATGTCTATCCTATATGTGTCTATGTGTGTAGTGAATTTCAGTTTGTTAATGGTTTTACTGGAATGTTGTGGATTTGTATTGAATTGGCTTCATGATTTTCATGATCATGAAATTGGAGTCATTGACCAAAGTTAGAGCAAAGGTAAGAGGAGACACATCTGCACCCGACTCTTTGAAATTGCATGTTTTATTACTGCACATTTTCACTTTATAAAGGTATGAAGGACTAGCTTTAGAAATCAGGCATTTTCTGCCTGATTCACTCTTAAAGGGCTTCTACCACCAGAAATACTGTTATGTAGCTGACTGACATTAGCAATGCGCTAATGTCAGCACTACATAACAGTATGTTTCTAACATTTGTCCCTGCAGCCGTTTTTGTAAAAAAAAAAACACTTTTATTATATGCTAATGCGCCTCTAGGTGCTATATGGGCGTAAAATCAGCACCTAGAGGCTCCGTCCACTCACGCTTTATCCCGCCCAGCTCCTCTTGATTGATGCCACGGTCCATCCATTGATGCCGCGCCTGCACCATTCACTTCTGTCTTCAGCGCAGGCGCAGTGAGTGAAGGCAGCTCTCCTGATCCCGGCTTCCTCACTGTGACGTAGTCGGCGCAGTTGCAGTGAGGAATCCGGCACCAGGAGCGCATCATTCACTCACTGCGCCTGCGCCGAAGACAGAAGTGAACAGCGCAGGCGCGGGATTTCGTTAACGATGCGGTGGACCGTGGCATCAATCAAGAGGAGCTGGGTGGGCAGAACAGGGGACCTGGGCGGGATAAAGCGTGAGTGGACGGAGCCTCTAGGTGCTGATTTTACGCCTACATAGCACATAGAGGCTCATTAGCATATAATAAAAGTGTTTTTCTTTACAAAAACGGCTGCAGGGACAAATGTTAGAAACATACTGTTATCGCTAATGTCAGTCAGCTACATAACAGTATTTCTGGTGGTAGAAGCCCTTTAAAGGGAAACTGTCATCCAAAAACCGCCTCCCAAACCACCAGCATTATTTTAAAGTAGCCAACAGTATGTTTCTAAAGATCCTTTTCTTCCTCCGGCCAGATGAACCAAAATCTTGAAAAACTAATTTTAATCCCCTGTATGAGCTATGTAACAGCAGAGTTTGAAGTCAAGAGGGCAGCGGCCTCCTCACTTCAAGTCAGGATAACCACACACCCTTTTACCTGCCTCTTCACCTCTGATTGACAGCCTCGCACATGAACATCTTGACACACACTCATACCCAGGAGCCTGCGAATTGAGCCGCTGAAAACTACCTAACTGCGGTATATAGCAATGTGCAGGCATGTTAATAGAGACGTCAGGGCGCATGGAAAGCGGGCGCGGTTATCTTGACTTGAAGCGGAGGAGGCCGCTGCCCCCTTGACTTCAAACTCTGCTGTTACATGGCGCGTGCAGGGGATTAAAGGGCTTCTGTCGCCCCACTAAAGTGATTTTTTTTTTTTGGGCTGGTGAAATTAGTTATATTGCGATATATCACAATATAATTGTGTCACTTACTTTGATCCAGCAGTTTCTGCAAAAAACAAAGTTTTATAATATGTAAATTCGGTCTCTAACAGCAAGTAGAGCGGCTACTTGCTGCTAGCTGCTGCAGAAATCCGCCCCCTCGTCGTGTTGATTGACAGGGCCAGCCGGGATCTCCTCCTCCGGCCAGCCCTGTCGGCATTTCAAAAATCGCGCGCCTCTGTTGATTCGGCGCAGGCGCTCTGAGATGAGGAGGCTCGTCTCCTCAGCACTCCCTCAGTGCGCCTGCGCCGATGACATCACCGAAATAGAAGACGTACTATATTGTGCTATATCGCAATATAACTAATTTCACTAGCCCAAAAAAAAAATCACTTTAGTGGGGTGACAGAAGCCCTTTAAAGTTCATTTTCATGATTTTGGTGCATCTGGCCGGAGGAAGAAAAGGATCTTTAGAAACATACTGCTGGCTACTTTAAGGTTATGTTGGTGGTTTGGGAGGCGTTTTTTAGGTGAAAGGTTTCCTTTTAAAGGAGTTTCATCCTGAAAAGAACCAATTCTCTACAGACACCCATCCTGGCAGACTTGACAAGAAGTAGGGGTTGATTTGAAAGTAGTACCAGATCATATTACAAGAGGTTGGTTTGTAGTCTGTAACTATAAAAACACGTACAGGGGTTCATGAAAGTTTGCAAAAACGTCAGAATTATTTCTGCAGGAATTTGACCTTAAACTTCATCAGATTTTTACAAGGTCCTAAAAGTAGATAAAGATAACGAAATAAAACATATGAATCAAACATATTAGGCTTAGGCATTTGTTTATCAAGTGAAATGATACAGTATGACATTTCTGTAAGTGGAAAAAGTATGTGAATCTTTGCTTTTAGTCTGTGGTGTGACTCCTTTGTGTAGCAATAAGAGCAACTAACCGTATCCAGTAATTGTCGTTTGAAGTGAATGGGGATGAGCTGGGATACCAAGCACTGCTGCACTACCATGTACAGTGCTGTGCTTGGTCAGTTGAGAGAAGGCCATGGAGCTACTATGAGTACCAATGCCTTCTCAAACAGCTGATCAGTGGCAGTCCCTTTGATCAGATACTGATGTTGAGAATAGGTTATCTGCATATGTCTCTGAAAACCACTTTACCTATATTGTTCTTTAACGATTCTTTGGGAGAACGACTTGTGTGCTTAAGGTCGTTGTCTTGAGCATGACCCATTTTCTCTTGACATTCAGCTCATGGACAGATGTTTTGACATTGTCTTTTAGAATGGTTGCTGGAATAATTCTGAATTTATTGAGCCATTTATGATGGGAGGCTTTTCTGACCCAGATGCAGCAAAACAGAATCAACCAAGTTACAATACTATGTTTTATTGCAGTCTTTTCCTTTACCCAAACATGATGCTTTTCATTTAAAACAAAAATGTCCATTTTGGTCTCATTGGTCCACAATACATTGTTCCAATAGCCTTCTGGCTTTTCCAGGTGATCTTTAGCAAACTGTAGAAAGTGTGGCAGGGGAGCTGCCAGAGAACCACACGGGGGCCATTAATCGCCTCGGGACCGCCTAACGCAGATGTGCGGTCCGGAGGTGGCAGCCCTGCGCACGACGACGCATATACGCGTCATCTCGCGAGGGCCGGGATTTCATGTGAACGCGCGCACACAGGCGCGCGCGCTCACAGGAACGGAAGGTAAGCGAGTGGATCTCCAGCCTGCCAGCGGCGATCGCTAGCTGGCAGGCTGGAGATCCGAATTTTTTAACCCCTAACAGGTATATTAGACGCTGTTTTGATAACAGCGTCTAATATACCTCCTACCTGGTCCTCTGGTGGTACCTTTTGTTAGGATCGACCACCAGAGGACACAGGTAGGTCAGTAAAGTCGCACCAAACACTACACTACACTACACCCCCCCCCCGTCACTTATTAACCCTTTATGAACCCCTGATCACCCATGATCACCCCATATAAACTCCATGATCACCCCCCTGTCATTGATCACCCCCTTGTCATTGATCACCCCCCTGTCAGGTTCCGTTCAGACGTCCGTATGATTTTTACGGATCCACGGATACACGGATCGGATCCGCAAAACACATGCGGACGTCTGAATGGAGCCTTACAGGGGGGTGATCAATGACAGGCGGGTGATCACCCATATACACTCGCTGATCACCCCCTGTCATTGATCACCCCCCTGTAAGGCTCCATTCAGACGTCCGTATGATTTTTACGGATCCATGGATACATGGATCGGATCCGCAAAACACATGCGGACGTCTGAATGGAGCCTTACAGGGGGGTGATCAATGACAGGCAGGTGATCACCCATATACACTCCCTGATCACCCCCTGTCATTGATCACCCCCCTGTCATTGATCACCCCCCTGTAAGGCTCCATTCAGACGTCCGCATGATTTTTACGGATCCATGGATACATGGATCGGATCCGCAAAACACATGCGGACGTCTGAATGGAGCCTTACAGGGGGGTGATCAATGACAGGCGGGTGTTCACCCATATACACTCCCTGATCACCCCCCTGTCATTGATCACCCCCCTGTAAGGCTCCATTCAGACGTCCGCATGTGTTTTGCGGATCCGATCTATGTATCCATGGATCCGTAAAAATCATACGGACGTCTGAATGGAGCCTTACAGGGGGGGTGATCAGTGACAGGGGGGTGATCACCCATATACACTCGCTGATCACCCCCTGTCATTGATCACCCCCCTGTAAAGCTCCATTCAGACGTCCGTATGATTTTTACGGATCCATGGATACATGGATCGGATCCGCAAAACACATGCGGACGTCTGAATGGAGCCTTACAGGGGGGTGATCAATGACAGGCAGGTGATCACCCATATACACTCCCTGATCACCCCCTGTCATTGATCACCCCCCTGTCATTGATCACCCCCCTGTAAGGCTCCATTCAGACGTCCGCATATGTTTTGCGGATCCGATCCATGGATCCGTAAAAATTATACGGACGTCTGAATGGAGCCTTACCAGGGGGGTGATCAATGACAGGGGGGTGATCCGGGAGTCTATATGGGTGATCACCCCCCTGTCATTGATCACCCCCCTGTCATTGATCACCCCGCTGTCATTGATCACCCCCCCCTGTAAGGCTCCATTCAGACATTTTTTTGGCACAAGTTAGCGGAAATTTTTTGTTTGTTTTTGTTTTTGTTTTTTCTTACTAAGTCTCATATTCCACTAACTTGTGTCAAAAAATAAAATCTCACATGAACTCACCATACCCCTCACGGAATCCAAATGCGTAAACATTTTTAGACATTTATATTCCAGACTTCTTCTCACGCTTTAGGGCCCCTAAAAAGCCAAGGCAGTATAAATACCCCACATGTGACCCCATTTCGGAAAGAAGACACCCCAAGGTATTCCGTGAGGGGCATGGCGAGTCCATGAAAGATTGAAATTTTTGTCCTAAGTTAGCGGAAAGTGAGACTTTGTGAGAAAAAAACAAAAAAAATCTATATCCGCCAACTTATGCAAAAAAAATAAAATTTCTAGGAACTCGCCAGGCCCCTCATTGAATACCTTGGGGTGTCTTCTTTCCAAAGTGGGGTCACATGTGGGGTATTTATACTGCCCTGGCTTTTTAGGGGCCCTAAAGCGTGAGAAGACGTCTGGGATCCAAATGTCTAAAAATGCCCTCCTAAAAGGAATTTGGGCCCCTTTGCGCATCTAGGCTGCAAAAAAGTGTCACACATCTGGTATCACCGTACTCAGGAGAAGTTGGGCAATGTGTTTTGGGGTGTCATTTTACATATACCCATGCTGGGTGAGAAAAATATCTTGGTCAAATGCCAACTTTGTATAAAAAAATGGGAAAAGTTATCTTTTGCCAAGATATTTCTCTCACCCAGCATGGTTATATGTAAAATGACACCCCAAAACACATTCCCCAACTTCTCCTGAGTATGGCGATACCAGATGTGTGACACTTTTTTGCAGCCAAGGTGGGCAAAGGGGCACATATTCCAAAGTGCACCTTTCGGATTTCGCAGGCCATTTTTTACACATTTTGATTGCAAGGTACTTCTTACACATTTGGGCCCCTAAATTGCCAGGGCAGTATAACTACGCCACAAGTGACCCCATTTTGGAAAGAAGACACCCCAAGGTATTCCGTGAGGGGCATGGCGAGTTCCTAGAATTTTTTATTTTTTGTCACAAGTTAGCGGAAAATTATGATTTTTCTTTTTTTTTCTTTTTTCCTTACAAAGTCTCATATTCCACTAACTTGCGACAAAAAATAAAAAATTCTAGGAACTCGCCGTGCCCCTCACGGAATACCTTGGGGTGTCTTCTTTCCAAAATGGGGTCATTTGTGGCGTCGTTATACTGCCCTGGCAATTTAGGGGCCCAAATGTGTAAGAAGTACCTTGCAATCAAAATGTGTAAAAAATGGCCTGCGAAATCCGAAAGGAGAACTTTGGAATATGTGCCCCTTTGCCCACCTTGTCTGCAAAAAAGTGTCACACATCTGGTATCGCCGTACTCAGGAGAAGTTGGGGAATGTGTTTTGGGGTGTCATTTTACATATACCCATGCTGGGTGAGAAAAATATCTTGGTCAAATGCCAACTTTGTATAAAAAAATTGGAAAAGTTGTCTTTTGCCAAGATATTTCTCTCACCCAGCATGGGTATATGTAAAATGACACCCCAAAACACATTCCCCAACTTCTCCTGAGTACGGCGATACCAGATGTGTGACACTTTTTTGCAGCCAAGGTGGGCAAAGGGGCACATATTCCAAAGTGCACCTTTCGGATTTCACCGGTCATTTTTTACACATTTCGATTACAAAGTTCTTTTCACACATTTGGGCCCCTAAATTGCCAGGGCAGTATAACTACCCCACAAGTGACCCCATTTTGGAAAGAAGACACCCCAAGGTATTCCGTGAGGGGCATGGCGAGTTCCTAGAATTTTTTATTTTTTGTCGCAAGTTAGTGGAATATGAGACTTTGTAAGAAAAAAATAAAAATAAAAAATCATTTTCCGCTAACTTGTGACAAAAAATAAAAAGTTCTATGAACTCACTATGCCCATCAGCGAATACCTTAGGGTGTCTACTTTCCGAAATGGGGTCATTTGTGGGGTTTTTCTACTGTCTGGGCATTGTAGAACCTCAGGAAACATGACAGGTGCTCAGAAAGTCAGAGCTGCTTCAAAAAGCGGAAATTCACATTTTTGTACCATAGTTTGTAAACGCTATAACTTTTACTCAAACCATTTTTTTTTGCCCAAACATTTTTTTTATCAAAGACATGTAGAACTATAAATTTAGCGAAAAATTTATATATGGATGTCGTTTTTTTTGCAAAATTTTACAGCTGAAAGTGAAAAATGTCATTATTTTGCAAAAAAATCGTTACATTTCGATTAATAACAAAAAAAGTAAAAATGTCAGCAGCAATAAAATACCACCAAATGAAAGCTCTATTAGTGATAAGAAAAGGAGGTAAAATTCATTTGGGTGGTAAGTTGCATGACCGAGCGATAAACGGTGAAAGTAGTGTAGTGCCGATGTGTAAAAAGTGCTCTGGTCATGAAGGGGGTTTCAGCTAGCGGGGCTGAAGTGGTTAAAATGGTCTATCTTACCCAGAGGAAGCTGAGTGAGAACAAGAAAGGCTGGGAAAATAGTTTTTTTTCCACTGTATGCAGCAGCTAGGTTGGTGATTAGCAGCCAGCTGAGGAGCTCGTATAAATGTGGGCTGGCTCCTCAATCAGGGCTCCCAGTCTGGGGAAGGAGCAGGCTGCGTGAAGGCCTGTGGGAGCCAAGACCCTCTAACCCTGTGTAGGGTAAGCACACAGTTGTGTATTGGAGAGCTGGGTGGTAGACCCAGATCACAATAGAGAGGGAGAAATACTGTGTAGTCAGTGCCAAGATGTCCGAGGATTTGTGTTTATGATTTATTTGGACTTCTGTAAAAGTGACAATAAAGCTGGTTGTGGCCAGTCTGCACCCAAATCTGCAGTGTTGGAGTGGCTTCTTGATGTGTGCCAACTGTCTAAGTGGAGAAGACAGCAATCCTGAAGAGCTAAGTGACCCAGAGTTGTCACAATAGACAACAATGCTCTTTTGGGGGAGCAGTGGCTTTCTCCTTGCAATCCTGGCATTCACACTTTTGTTATTCAGAATTCTTCTGATGGTGGACTGCTGAACATTAACAATTAAAATTAACTAATGTGAGAAAGGCCTTCAGTTGCTTAGAGTTTTTTTTATTTTTTTTATTCCTTTAGGGAAGAGCAAATCAGATCGTAACAAACTGGGCTTGCTTCAGATGAATCCAGTAAAACAGCACTCATCACCATTCTACTGCACATGTTGGGCATGATAAAGCTTGAAGGAGCAAGAAGGACCTCTATATGACCCCGAGAAGAAGTGGGGAGGGGGCTTCACCTGATTGGCTCACAAGCTGACAGGCAGCCTCAATGAGCCAATCAGTAGGACAGCAAGCAGGGAGGTGCCTTAGCAGAACAAGCACAACATTTTTGTGTGTTGAACTGTGAATGAGGGTGCATGGGTGTAGTAGTCTCTGGCAGAAAATGATCTTAGCGACAGTGTAAAATCACAATCAAGCTTCTATTCTAGTATCAGGGAGGAAAAGGCTAAAAAGAATAATAATAGTATAGAATAGATAATTTGAGCAGGGAAAGCTTCCAAAGAGTGATTAGCTGTGGCTGGCACAAGTAGTGCCTTCTAACTGCAGTTGCTAGAGAACCTCAAAAGCGGCCATCTGCAAGAACATTTATTTGCACATTTGAAAGACAGTTGTGTTTTTGTTTTCCAAACTTAAAGTTTCTACATAGACCTATTGCCTACAGAGCAATTATTATACATTTTGTTCAATGTTTTATATCTGTCTATGTAAAACGTGTTGCATTATAGCAGAAGCATTTTAAATCAATAATGCAATCTGTTGCTGCTGAGCAATATCTATCATATCTGTATTAAAAGCAAATTACAAAATACACAGAAATCAAACCATCTTCCCTGATCAGTTCAAGTGTTGGTGTGGGGTGATGAGGGAATAATTGCAATAAAAATGTGCAATGCAAGTTTTACAGGCCCAACTCTTTTACAGGGCATCTCTAGACAATTTAAGTGTTGGTGTGTGTGTGTGTTTGTGGAGGGGAGGGGGGTAATCTCATAGTAGGTTGACAACTTGTGTTTTACACTAGAGAAACCTTTTTTCTTTTTATCTGATTATTTGAACTCACATAAGATATTAAGCATCAATCTGTTACTGCTGCCAATACTGCATTATTTCCAAAGTAAATTGTCAGTATCAGTGTCTTCGGTGCGTTTGTGGATAGAAAAGGGCTTATAATTGTGCCTCCTCTATGTCTTTAAATTTTATAAAACAGACTTGCAATCCCTTCCATACTTTGTGTGAATGTGTACATTGTTTTACCAGAGCAGGATAGTATGAAGCAGCAGAACCAGCTACTCGGCCAGAAGTACATAGTAGAAGTAGTAGTAGTAGTATTAGTAGAAGGCTACAGTTCTTCTTGACTTCGGAAAGGTGCAATTCTGACAAGAATTGATATTGCTGGCATTGTATTCAATAAAAATACAAAAATAAAAATTATAAAAAAACAAAAAAGACAGAAAGAAATGTCCTAAACATTCTAGTCCTAGGAGACTAGAGGATGTTATATAACAATTTCCAGAATAATTGGAGCAACTTTGGTTTGGGGGTAAAATTGATTCAGGTCTGAACTAAACTTTTTGAAAAATTGGGTGAACCTGAAACAAACTGAATCTCAAATGGTTTGTTCATCTCTAGTTCCTTTGTGACCTCACAGACTATTGCATACTTTGTTCTTGGCATGATCTTTGTTGGTCAACCATTCCTAGTAAGGGTGACACTGGTCTTGCATTTACTCTATTTTACACAATCTGACTGTGGATTAATTGAGTCCAAACTCTTTAAAGTTGTTTTAAAACCTTTTCCAGCCTGATGAGCATCAACAACCTTCTTCTGAGCCCCCAGAAATCTCTTTTGTTTGTGCCATGATAAAATTACTCAAATGTGCTGTTAAGATCAAACTTTGGTATACCCCTGTTGGTTAAATAAAACAAGTTGCGCACTCACACCTATTTCTTATCCCATTGATTGAAAACACCTGACTCTAATTCCAGCTTCAAATTATCTGCTAATCCTAAAGGGTCACATACTTGTGCAACTCACAGATTTGATATTGGATCTTTTTCCTCAATAAATAAATGGCCAAGCATAATATTTTTGAGTCATTTGTTTTGTTATCTTTAATCTACTTTTAGGAGTGTGAAACTGGGTGCACAAGTCCTAATAAAAAGATTTGTGTCTTCAAGTTAACCCCTGTCCATTTGTTTTATTGGTGCATTTGTAAGTCAAAAGTAGATATTTTAGCAAGAGGTTGTGTAATTCCTCAGAAACTTCCCATTTTCATCTGCTAAAAGTATAAGTCTCTTCCACATTTAAATATATAGGTTTAATAAAAAAAATTTTTTTATTAAGGAGTATATTTCACTTAATGTACTCTATTGTGTTTCATGTTTCCATAAAAAAAGTGACTTTTTTAAAGATCATAAATACAATAGTGTTTTCACATATGGTATAGATGTTGTATTATCATTTAAAATAAAGGGAGAAAAACTGAGTAAGGTATGGATGGTGGGGGGGAATAAGGTGAGGGGGGAAAATTGCAGTAAGATTTACCGTCAAGTCCGGAATACATAATGTCTGGGGAGTGAATTCGACCATAGACTAATTTTTAGAGTTAGGCTACTTTCACACTAGCGTTGTTTTAATCCGGCGTTCAATTCCGACACCGGAACTGCCCGCCGGATCCGGAAAAACGTGTGAAAACGGATTACATTTGAATCCTGATCAGGATTTTGATCACAATGAAAAAATGCATTGGAAAAAACGGATCCGCCATTTATGGACTTTAACTATTTTTTCACATTTTTCTGGTTTAACATGCAAAAGCCGAATCCGTTTTGACTGAACACACGGGAACGGATCCGGCGTTAATGCAAGTCAATGGGAAAAAAGCCAGATCAGGCGTTCAGTCAAAGTGTTCAGGCTTTTTGGCCGGAGGTAAAAATACTGCATGCTACGTTTTTCTGAAAAGCCTGATCAGTCAAAAAGACTGAACTGAAGACATCCTGATGCATCCTGAAGGACTGACTCTCCATTCAGAATGCATTAGGATAAAACTGATCAGTTCTTTTCCGGATTTGAGCCCCTAGGACGGAACTCAGCGCCGGAAACGCTAGTGTGAAAGTAGCCTTACTAAGTTGTATTGTTTCAAAGCCTCTAAATGCCACCCATGGATGCCAGGTCCTCTGAAAAGCTGGGGTACATCTAGTTTCCCAACCAGCTATCTTCTCCATTCTATAAATATCAATGCATTTATTATACCACATGGCTAGAGTAGGAGGTGAGTCACATCTCCATTTAGAAGCAATGAGTATCCTTGCTGAAGCCAACAAGGATGTCATAATCTTTTTTGCATGCCTAGGGAGTGGTATTAGATCCTTCAGGTTCAGTAGGCAAAGTTGTGGTGTAGGGTGAATTTTAGACTTATAAATCTTAATCATTGTAGAGCATATTGTCTTCCAAAAGGGAGCTATATATATACAATGCCACCATATGTGTATAAATGTTCCGTGTTCCTGTTTACAACGCCAGCACAGGTTACTAACATCTGGGTATATTTTGTGTAAGACCTCTGGGGTGTTGTACCACCTTGTAAGAATCTTGTACAAGTTCTCCTGTTAACAAACACAGGTGGAGATCTTTGGGGTAAGTGCAAAACATTTATTATGGGAAGTTTGTGTCAGTGTGAGCTGTAAGTCACTCTCCCATTTTTTAATAAACGACAAACTCTCTGGCTTATTATGTTGAAGTATTTCAGCAAATATAGTAGTTATCTTTTTAGTAGGCTCTTTCAAATGTTGTACTCTAGTTTCAAAATGAGTCGGAGCTGTAGTATTTACTGGTAGTAATGATTTAAGCTAGGTTTTAATATGTGTCAAATGGAGGTAGGCCAGGGAAGGTAATTGAATGGATTGCTCCCAGTTTTCTAGCATGTAACCCTGCGAGTCTAGCAAATCAATGATTGGGGAAGTGAGACGTCTGAGAGATCTCGGGAGGGTCTGGAGGAATTGTGGTGACACATCCCACAATATATCTCTTAATTGTAAAAGAGGAGATAGTGGGGTAGAGATCAGAAAGTGTTTATGGTTGTGGTTCCATATATGGACCATGTTTTTTGTTAGGGAGCTAAAAAGTTTTGTATGGGACGTATGTTTGTCCGATAAAAGGAGGGACCTTAGTGGGATGCAGTTAATTGCTTGTTCAACTTGTATGTCTAGACGGGATTCTGAGTGGCGAAGCCATTCTAAACACCGTACTCTTTGACTAGCTGAGTGATAATTGTGTACATCCGTCAAACCCATCCCACCCTGCGAAGAAGGTAATGTGGTGTAGTGTTTTTTAAGTCTAGGCTTTTTCTTATGCCACAGGAATTTAAAGAAGATAGTTTGAAATTGTGTAAAGAAAGTTTGAGGGAGGGGTATTGGTAAGGTCTGTAGGTAATATAGAATCTTAGGTAGTATTACCGTTTTAATTAATGAGCGTCTACCGAACCAAGATGAGAATTGGATATCCCACGTATTAATAGTTTGGCTTATGGCTTTGGGTAATTTGGGTAATTCCTGAAAGTTTACTTTGTATAAATCATTTGGGTCCGCTGTTAACCAAATTCCCAGAAATTTCTGAGAAATGTTGGACTATTGATAAGGTGTAATTAGTTGCAATCTTTTTTGAGATTGCAAGTCTAGAGTCACATTGAGAACTTGAGATTTGGTTGGGTTTATCAGGAAATTAGATATCTTTCCGAAGAGGTCAAATACACTCACCTAAAGGATTATTAGGAACACCTGTTCTATTTCTCATTAATGTGATTATCTAGTCAACCAATCACATGGCAGTTGCTTCAATGCATGTAGGGTTGTGGTCCTGGTCAAGACAATCTCCTGAACTCCAAACTGAATGTCAGAATGGGAAAGAAAGGCGATTTAAGCAATTTTAAGCGTGGCATGGTTGTTGGTGCCAGACGGGCCGGTCTGAGTATTTCACAATCTGCTCAGTTACTGGGATTTTCATGCACAACCATTTCTAGGGTTTACAAAGAATGGTGTGAAAAGGGAAAAATATCCAGTATGCGGCAGTCCTGTGGGCGAAAATGCCTTGTTGATGCTAGAGGTCAGAGAAGAATGGGCTGACTGATTCAAGCTGATAGAAGAGCAACGTTGACTGAAATAACCACTCGTTACAACCGAGGTATGCAGCAAAGCATTTGTGAAGCCACAACACGCACAACCTTGAGGCGGATGGGCTACAACAGCAGAAGACCCCCCCGAGTACCACTCATCTTCAGTACAAATAGGAAAAAGAGGCTACAATTTGCATGAGCTCCCCAAAATTGGACTGTTGAAAAATGGAAAAATGTTGCCTGGTCTGATGAGTCTCGATTTCTGTTGAGACATTCAAATGGTAGAGTCCGAATTTGGCGTAAACAGAATGAGTACATGTATCCATCATGCCTTGTTACCACTGTGCAGGCTGGTGATGGTGGTGTAATGGTGGGGGGGGGGGGGTTTCTGGGCACACTTTAGGCCCCTTAGTGCCAATTGGCCATCGTTTAAATGCCACGGGCTACCTGAGCATTGTTTCTGACCATGCCCATCCCTTCATGACCACCATTTACCCATCCTCTGATGGCTACTTCCAGCAGGATAATGCACCATGTCTCAAAGCTCAAATCATTTCAAATTGGTTTCTTTAACATGACAATGAGTTCACTGTACTAAAATGGCCCCCACAGTCATAAGATCTCAACCCAATAGAGCAGGGATGGCCAACCTTAGGCTCTACAGCTGTTGCAAAACTACAACTCTCATCATGCCCGGACAGTCTACAGCTATCAGCCTACAGCAGGGCATGGTGGGAGTTGTAGTTTTACAACAGCTGGAGAGCCACATGTTGGCCATGCCTGCAATAGAGCATCTTTGGGATGTGGTGGAACGGGAGCTTTGTCCCCTGGATGTGCATGCCTCAAATCTCCATCAACTGCAAGATGCTATCCTATCAATAGAATGCTATCAGCACCTTGTTGAATCAATGCCACGTAAAATTAAGGCAGTTCTGAAGGCAAAAGGGGGTCCAACACCGCATTAGTGTGTATATTTTGAATGGCGGAGAATGCTGTATCTGGGTTTGTTATTATTGCCAAGAGATCATCCGCGAATGCGGCAAGGTGGTGTTGTACCCCCTGCAGATTAATACCCTTTATTCTATCATCTTGTCTAATCGCCTCAAACAGACATTCTACAGTGAGAACAAATAGGGGCGACAGGGGGCATCCCTGGCGAGTCCCATTATTGATCTGCAGGGGGAGATAATGTGCCATTTACCAGGATCTTGGCTGTGGGTTTGTTATACAATGCCATGATGGTAGATATAAATTGTTTGGGTATTCTAAATTTGCTAAGAGCCCTTTTCATGAACAACCAGTCGATGCGGTTGAACGCCTTTTCGGCGTCAGTGTCTAGTAATACTAAAGGCACTCGACGGCTACTAGCGTAATTTATCATATGCATTAGTCTAGTGGTATTCATTCTGCCCTCTCTCTCAGCCACAAATCCAACCTGCTCGTTGCGGATCAGATGGAGTATAATCGGTTTTAGCCGAAGGGCTAAGAGTTTGGCAAACATTTTGAGATCAGCATTAAGGAGTGATATAGGTCTGTAGTTGGCGCAAATAGACTTATCTTTGCTCTCCTTAGGTATAATTGTGATATGTGCCGTCAACATCTGGGACGGTAAGGGGTCTACATTTAATGCCCCGTTGCACAGGTCTAGAAACCTAGGCAATAGGGCATCACAAAAGGTACGATAGTATATCAACGGCAGACCATCCGGGTCTGGACTCTTATGAAGGCGGGTAATTTTTAGTATTTCATTTAGTCCTTGGATTGTAAATTGTTTAAGTAGAAGCTTGGACTGTTCTGCTGAGAGAGAGGGCAGGTCGAGAGAAGCCAACCAATCATCTTGTAATTATTATGCAATTTTGTACTCTATATTGCAGTGAGTTGTCGCATTGCATGTTTTGTCTTTTAATGTTGTTCCCTGCCATTGCAATGTGCTCCTGCGGTTTGGTATGTGCTGAATGACCCCTTTTTTTGTCGCCCTATGAGCCCGGTCAATAGTGAGGTCATCCGTAGTCTCGGGGCCTAGTAGCTCTTGAAACAGCTCTTGAAACAGTTTCTCAAACGCGCGTTTCTATGCGCTTTTTTTTAATAGTGAACGCGCGTTTGACGCGCGTTTTGGTGATTGACAGCAGTGTTGTTCAAAGAGTCTATGGCCCAAACGCGCCAAAAAAAGCTCCTGTACTTGTTTGAGCGTCGGGCGTTTTACAGCGCGATCGTAAGCGCTGTAAAACGCCCAGGTGTGAACCCTTCCCTTAGGGAATCATTGGTTCTTGCCTGTTGTGCGTTTTACAGCGCGTAGGAACGCGCTGTAAAATGCTCAGGTGTGAACCCGGCGTTAGCTTGATCCCTGTGATCCAGAGGTGTCTCTGGACTTGTCTCGCCTGATTTTACCCATTATCTTCTCTCTTGGTGTGCTGAATTAGCTTGTTTGCACCGTGTCTGCAGCAGAGCTCACACAAGCACATAGGCGTGCGCACGGGGTGTGCCGGGTGTGCCTTGGCACACCCTAATCAAGCCGACTTGAGGTTTACAATGTGCGGCACTGCAGGCAGCAGAGCAATACAGCTGATGCCTGAAATCTCCAATAACAGAGCTCTGTACATTACAGAGCTCTGTTATAAGGGAGGAGGCTGCTGATTGGCCAGTATCAGCTGGCTGCCCTGCTATTGGCTGATCCTCTCACACCCCCTCCTCTCGGGAGCTGAACACAGCAGCAGTAGCTTCCTTTTCAGTTATTATGAAGACAGGAAGCGCGCCACCCCTGCTGCTGATGAAGTGCCAGGGACAGCATTAGGAATGGAGCCATCACCATGTGCCCAGGTGAAGTGACAAGGTGAAGTGTCCTGCAGGCTTCTATCTACTGCTGGGTGGGAGCTCCATGTGGAGCTTTATGAATTGAAAAACTAATAGCCAAGACAGAGGCTAAAAGAAACCTGCTTCTGACCCTTATGTTAAAACATAACTTTCATTTGATTGCTTTAACACCTAATGGGAAAAAATCATTTTAAAAAGCTGCTGTTTCTCTAGATGACCTTATAGTAGTGGTAATAGAGTCTCAGGGGTCTATAAAAGCAGCTACACTATTTTTACAGACCTTTGAGAGTCTATTAACACTACTATCAACATAAGGTCATCTAGAGAAAAAGCATTTTTTTTTTATTCTTTCATTTTTTTTCCGTTTAGATGTTAGAGCAATCTAATGAAAGTTATGTTTTAACACCTAAAGGATTATTTTTTTTTTAAACCTACTGTTTCTTTAGATGACCTTATGTTGATAGTAGTGTTAATAGAGTCTCAAATGTTTGCAAAAATAGTGTAGCTGCTTTTAGGCTGGGTTCACACTTGAGCGCATTTTATATGCGTGTTTAACGCGCGTTTTTGTCGCGTGTTTTTACGCGCGTTTTTTGCAATAGTAAACGCGCGTTTGACGCGCGTTTGTGTGATTGACTGCAGTGTCCTATGGCCACAAACGCGCGTCAAAACGCCCCAAAGAAGCTCAAGAACTTTTTTGAGCGTAGGGCGTTTTTCATCGCGTTTGAGCGCGCTGTAAAACGCTCAAGTGTGAACCAGGGCCATAGGGAAGCATTGGTTTTCATGTGTTGAGCGTTTTACAGCGCGTTTGAATGTGCTGTAAAACGCTCAAGTGTGAACCCAGCCTTATAGACCCTTGAGACTCTATTACCACTACTATCAACATAAGGTCATCTAGAGAAACAGCAGCTTTTAAAAAAAAAAAAATTTCCTTTAGGTATTAGAGCAATCAAATGAAAGTTATGTTTTAACATAAGGGTCAGAAACAGGGTTTTGTTTAGCCTCTTGGTTATTAGTTTTTCTATGTAAGTTCTCTGGATCAATGAGATTTTTTCCCCCGTATGGTTTATATATGGAGAGCAATGTCCAGTGATAACAGAGAGGACTATACTGTATATTGTACGGGATGGTGCAGGGGTTATACTGTATATTGTACGGGATGGTGCAGGGGTTATACTGTATTGTACGGGATGGCGCAGTGGTTTTTATGCTCTTTGATGTGACAATTATCTTAGGTTTTCCTATCGCCCACCTTTGATGGCGCTGTGCCCAGCTCTGAGCCGATCCCGCTCAGCAGCTGCCAAGGCTTAGAGGAAACACTGGTTCTGTCACCCCCGTGCTGCACTTTTTCGCCCCATAAGATGCATTTTTTCCCCCAAAAGTGGGGGGAAAATGCCCCTGCGTCTTATGGGGCGAATACTAATCAAGTTATTAGTACCAGAGGGCCAGGAAGCGCTATACTCACCTCTTCCTGGTCCTCATGCGCTCCACTGTGAAGGCTGCGCACAGTGTGAGGCCGCGCTGTGACCTCACACTGTGCGTGCCCACACAGCATACAGTACAAGAGGATTACCGAGCGCGAGCGGTGAGGAGCGGCAGCGTCCGGAGCAGGAAAGTGTTTTTCTGGGGGCTGATATGAGGCACTGGGGCTCTTATCTGAGGTCTGATTGGGGGTCATTCACATTGGGGTCTGATCTGAGGTCTTATTGGGGTCTTATTGACATTGGGGGTCTGATTGGTGGTCTGACCTGAGGTGTAATGATTTTTTTTTTCTTATTGTCCCTCTCTAAAACCTTATAAGGCGAATAGAGCGTCTTATAGGGCGAAAAATACGGTAAGTTTAAAAATGATTTATTCTCCCTTCATTATATTGATAGTGCAGGTCTGTATGTATACAGAGTGTATTTGTGTATATATATGAGTGTGTATGTGTATATAATATATATATATACATACATACACAGGTGCGTGCGCTGCGTCTGTGTTTGTGCTTTAGGGTGCACACCCTAATGCAATAGGCTGCGCACGCCTATGCACAAGCATGTGCATCTTGCTCTGCAGCCAAGCTCCTCTTCTAAATATATTGGTTTAAATATATAGTTTGACTCATTTTTTTATAATCTCTGCCACTTTTCTCATTAGAAAAGGATGCAAATGCAGTACCCCAAAACAACTGTATCTTGCAGTGGACACCGCAATCATAATTGCCAGCCATGACTCCCATCCTTACCAAAACCCATACACTGCTATCTGGGAGAGAAATACACTGCCAATAGTTGGAATTGTGTTCTTGGTATAGTATGCACTACTATTCCTGGCATGGAAAAAAAAAAGCTGGCAGTATTTAGAAACTACAGATCTAGGTTCTTCTTGTCAATATACAGTATTACTAACACTTTTTTTTTTTTTTAACAAAATGACTCTGACTTTTTCAATAGACAGCAGAATATTAATACAATGTACATAAACAGACTTACGTTTCCTCAACTCTACATTTCTAAAAAGTAAGCAAATACTGTTAGTTGCTTTTAGATCTGACAAAATGTAGAGATATTCACATGCTTCTGGGTATATAAAAAGAAAAAAAAACTTTCATGTAATTATGCAAATTAGTTTGGTTTTAATACAATGTTAAAGTGCTGAAATTGTTTTCTTATTTGTAATCTTAGTAGTTAGAATCCTAAATGTGAAAAATTCCCTATGGCAAAATATTGATTTAAGTGTTTTCAGCTATAATTATAACAAGTATCTCGTACATAAAGTGAATTTATTGATGTTGTCTGAATAAAATGAAAATAGATGTTGGAAAGTGATGTTAGGTTGTTTGAGACTGGGTGAAGCGCATGCATTCTCTTTTCCTTGGCAATCGCCTCCAGTTGTTAGCTTTAGTGTATGACAGGTATGAATTGCTCAGGGGTAAGGCTATACATAAAAAATACTCCTGAGGCTTATTGCAGAATTTATATAGTGTATGGAACAGAGCCTGGATAGACATTTCTGTCAATGCATTGATTAAATAGACATAAGATTTCCACAACAGATTACATAATATTCCTTCAAAGGGGCTTATTTCACAAATGCAGGAAAAATCTAAGTAACACACAATTAGGCCTCATACCAGTCTGGCATTCCCCACTTTCCTCTGTCTCTATTAGACAAATGACTATTCCTATCCGCAAAACATACAAGAATAGAAAATGTAATATGATTTGTGTAACAGCCACATGGATACGGACAGTCCACGGATGATATCTGTGTGCTGTCTGCATTTTTTGTGGCCTCTATAGCAAAAAATGGGTCCGCATGCAAGTAAAAAATGCGGATCGACTCTGGACCAAAAATATGGTCTTATGTTAACTAGTAGGATTGAGCAAACCTGAACTGTAAAGTTCGGGTTTGTACCGAACTTTAGGATTTTTGGACCCAGGACCCGAACCCGAACATGTCACGACCATGTTTATGGCCGTGACTCCTTGGGAGCCGCATACAGTTGCCCGCGGTTTGTTGTGTCAACCGCAGCTGGAGGCATAATGTTGTTTACCTCAAGTGCGGTTGCCGCGGACAACAGGAGCGTGTGCGGTTGCCTTGGAGTTGTGTGCGTGTACGTATGCACTTTTTCTATGTCTGTGTGCACTCTGTTTTATGTTTGGTGTGCACTGACATCTTCCATTCACTGTGGTTGCCCGTGGCAACGTTTGGTTGTATTGTGTACATGTGGTGGCAGTGTCCCGGCCTTCGGGCTGACTCTCAGGACATGGTTGCCACCCATGTCGTTGCCTACGGCAACAGCCACAGTGTGTTCTTGGGTTGGACACTTTCCCTTTAAGTTTGTGTCTCCCTTCCCTGGTGCTGGAAGGGTTAACTCCCTTCCCAGTGTGTGTGAGTCACGGGGTGTGTCTGACTGTTGGGTGTGGCTTCTTTGGCCTATATAGCCTCAGTGTTTAGCACATGTCTGAGGGTTGCTTCAGCCATGCTTAGCTGGAGCAGCCTCCTGTGTTTTCAACCTGCCAGTGGGGGCCACCCTTGTGGTCATACTGTCACGGCTGAGGACGGGGAAAATCCTCAGCCGTGCGAGGCCAGATGATGTTAGTCTGCTCGGCCAGGACGACAGGATTAGGGAGCAGGTCACCTCCTAAAGTGTCCCTAACCTGACCCTAACTCCTAGCTGCATGGGCCGACCTTTAAGGTAGGAGGACCCATGCTCAGGAACCTCGGATCCCTAACTCACCCTCCGACCGGTCCCTGGACTAGGAGTCAGGGTAAGACGGCCTGTTCCTTCTGGACACGGAGGAACAGGGGTCTCACTGGCCAAGCTGCAGGGAAAAGGGGAACATAAACAGTCTTACGGATATGGCAGGTGAACTAACTAGTTCCACCTACCTGCCACAGCCTTGCTGACTGGATCCCTGAGCACAGAGGAATCCAGATCCATAAGCTGCACCAAACAACAAAAGGAAAATCCCAAATGAACATCAAATGGACATGACATAACTTAATGTGACATAAATCTTATTGTGACATAATCTTTATGACCACAAGGGTGGCCCCTACTGGCAGATAGAAAACACAGGAGGCTGCTCCAGCTAAGCATGGCTGAAGCAAACCTCAGACATGTGCTAAACACTGAGGCTATATAGGCCAAAGAAGCCACACCCAACAGTCAGACACACCCCGTGACTCACACACACTGGGAAGGGAGTTAACCCTTCCAGCACCAGGGAAGGGAGACACAAACTTAAAGGGAAAGTGTCCAACC
Source organism: Bufo gargarizans (assembly GCF_014858855.1). Lineage (NCBI taxonomy): Eukaryota > Metazoa > Chordata > Amphibia > Anura > Bufonidae > Bufo > Bufo gargarizans. Next base: position 207,598,281 of record NC_058080.1, read on the forward strand.
CAAGAACACACTGTGGCTGTTGCCGTAGGCAACGACGTGACTGGCAACCATGTCCTGGGAGTCAGCCCGAAGGCCGGGACACTGCCACCACATGTACACAATACAACCAAACGTTGCCACGGGCAACCACAGTGAAGGGAAGATGTCAGTGCACACCAAACATAAAACAGAGTGCACACAGACATAAAAAAGTGCATACATACACGCACACAACTCCAAGGCAACCGCACACACTCCTGTTGTCCGCGGCAACCGCACTTGAGGCAAACAACATTATGTCTCCAGCTGCGGTTGACACAACAACCCAAACCGCGGGCAACTGTATGCGGCTCCCAAGGAGTCACGGCCATAAACATGGTCGTGACAGAACATTTCAGTAAAAGTTCGGGTTTGTGTTTTCTTGGCACTTTTTGAAAGGCTGCAGAGCAGCCAATCAACAAGCGGTTAACTGTCTGACCTTAGAAGCCATCACAACCATGCCTACTAATGGCATGGCTGTGATTGGCCAGTGTAGCATGTGACCCAGCCTCTATATAAGCTGGATTCACGTAACGCTGCACGTCACTCTGCTGTGCTTAGTGTAGGACAGGCATCCTCAAACTGCGACCCTCCAGCTGTTGTAAAACTACAACTCCCACAATTCCCTGCTGTAGGCTGATACCTGTAGGCTGTTCGGGCATGCTGGGAGTTGTAGTTTTGCAACAGCTGGAGGGCCGCAGTTTGAGGATGCCTGGTGTAGGGAGAGGACGCTGCTGGTCATTTCAAGGAGAGAATAGGACTGAATCTTTGCTCAAAATCTGAATCTAACTCAGCAATCTACATCCATTGTGTGTTGTGGGTGCAGGGCACAATTTTTTTATCCTGCCCTGAGCCCAGTTGTAACGGGGCGCCAGAGGCACACTCGGTCTCCCATCAGCCGCAGACCTGCTGCTTAGCTTCGGGAGCGAGGATCTGTGTTCGGCCTCATTCCCTGGGCGGCTTTGCTAGCTGGGAGGCTCCCTGCTTCTAGGTCTGCCTTGAGCGCTGAGCTGATAACTCGGTGCTCGACTTGTCTGTCTGTCGGTCATGTGACGCTGTCCACGTCACATGACCCTCACTCCCCACTATATATCCAGGCAACCTGCTGACCTCGGCTCGTTCTTTGACCTTGACTTTGTCTCATCCTTTGTTCGTATTTGCTCTCCTGGATTGACCTCGGCTCTGACTGTTGATCTTACATTTAAAATGAAGTAAAATGGGCACTCATATATCTAGATCACAAGGTAGGCAAAGCGACTCAAATAATATATTAATTTATTGGTAGCGATAAATTGAACAAATTTATATGAGCAATACACAGTAATGTTATACCCTAAACAGAACTAAGTTCCCTAAATCGACATAAATTGATAAAACTTATATAAAATTGATAAAATGAACATGCAACTGTCCACTGTTATAGCTGATAAAAGATCAAAGTGTCCAGTCCAGTGTTAATAGGTCCAGTCTAACATTAGCAGATGTAACACAGTGCTTTTGTCTTCTATTATCTACAACAGTGGTTGACAGCAAATATACTCCAGAAAAAGATAAATAAATCAGTGAGTGAATAGATAGATAAATAATAAGTGCACAGTGACTAATGGTGACCAATGGATAAAATGCAGCATATAATGATACATAAAATCCACTGGATCAACAATATATAATTGAAAAACAATTGGTGAGATAATGTGTATAAATAAATAAATGAATATATAAATATATATATTTCTGAAGAGTCAATAAAGTGGCTGTATCCCACTGATGCTGCAGTCTTTCTTTAATGGTAGGACATGTGACCTGAATCCTGGCTTGGTCCGTACAATTGTCCACAAATATATTCAATTTAAGCAGATATCTGCCTGAATAGGCTGTATATTTGAACAACCGCAATGGACGCGGCAGGATACTTGAGCAATGGTATGTCCAGCAATGTTACGCAATATTCAATCAGCAATGTAGATGATATAACAAGATGTTTGAGCAGCAATATACATATATCCAGCAGTATTACGGAGCTGAATGGCTCTTACTCACATATCGTCCTATTCCCACCGTGGCGTCCCACGTGGTGTAGATGCAAACAGGACTCGCCTTTGGATAACACAGCTGAATTAGCTGCTAACGATGCTGTATCCACCCGGCTGTGAGCAGAAATGCTGGCTGTGTCACGCTGCAGATCCACGTCCAATTTCTTTGCTTGAGGTAGATAGATATTCTGCCTCTTTGGATCGATAATAATAGTTCTTTCAGAAAGCGCTTTCAATCCAATATAGTAGAAGGTTGTTGCCGGTGTATTGTCAGATCCAATTGCTCCTTTGGCAAGGCCCAACCACTTATCTTTCAAGATGAGTACATGGGAGGACCATAGCAGCACGTCTTGGATGATGAGGAAACACAGGTGCCTTTGAAAGTGTGCAGACCGACAAGGAAGGCAGGGGTGACGACTGGGTGGAGGACGATGAGGTCCTCGACCCCACATGGAATCAAAGTAATGCTAGTGACCTATGTAGTTCAGAGGAAGAGGCGGTGGTCACACAGAGCCACCAGCACACCAGAAAAGGGAACAGGGTGCAAAAGCAGAGCGGCCGTCCTCTATACAGTACGCCTGCTACTACCCACTGCAGCAAGGGACTGAGCACACCAAAGCCAGCTCCAAGGAGTTCCCTGGCGTGGCAGTTCTTCAGACAATGTGCTGACGACAAGACAAGAGTGGTTTGCACGCTGTGCAATCAGAGCCTGAAGCGAGGCATAAACGTTCTCAACCTGAGCACAACCTGCATGACCAGGCATTTTAGTGCAAAGCATGAGGTGCAGTGGAGTAGACACCTCAAAAACCAAGAAATGTCTCTGGCTCCTCCTGCTTCCTCTTCTGCTGCAGTCTCGGCCTCTTCATCCACCTCTGGAGTGACAGTGCCACCTGCTACCCCGCAAAAAGAGGATCTGCTAGCAACACCAACACCTGGGTCACCAAGCATCTCCACAATGTCCCACGGAAGCGTTCAGCATCTCCCAAATGCTGGAGAGGAAGAGGAAGCACCCCCCTTCCCCCCCACGATCCCTAGCCCTGAATGCCAGCATTTCTAAATTACTGACCTTTGAAATGATGTCATTCCGTATGGTGGAGACAGATAGTTTTAAAGGCCTTATGGCGGTGGCTGTCCCACAGTATGTTGTGCCCAGCCGCCACTACTTTTCCAGGAGAGCCATCCCTTCCCTGCACAACCAAGTAGGGGACAAAATCAGGTGTGCACTGCGCAACGCCATCTGTGACAAAGTGCACCTCACTACGGATACGTGGACCAGTAAGCACGGTCAGACATTATAACTCCACAACAGCACACTGGGTAAGAGCAGTGGCGGCATGTCCTTCCACCACCGAGGATTGCATGGCGCTTCAGTTTGCCTCCTGTTGCTTCCTCCTCCTACTCTGCTTCCTCATCCTCTACCAGCTGCTCATCCGGTCAGCTTAACATCTTCACCACCAACTTCAGCACAGCCAGGGGTGAACGACAGCAGGCAGTTTTAAAACTTATCTGTTTGGCGGACAAACCCCACACCGCGCAGGAGCTGTGGCCGGGCCTTGAACAACAGACCGATGAGTGGTTTGTTCCAGTCAGCCTCAAGCTCGACCTGGTGGTGTGCGATAATGGTCAAAATCTCGTAGCATCTCTGGGACTAGCTGGTTTGACGCACATCCCTTGCCTGGCGCACGTCCTGAATTTGGTGCTGCAGAGATTCCTTAACAATTACCCCGATATGTCAGAGCTGCTGCATAAAGTGCGGGCCATCTGTGCACGCTTTCGGCATTCTCACCCTGCTGCTGCTCGCCTGTCAGTGCTGCAGCATAACTTCTGCCTTTCCGCTCACCGCCTCAAATGCGACGTGCCCACAAGGTAGAACTCCACCTTGCACATGCTGGCCAGATTGTGCGAGCAGCAGCAGGCCGATAGTGGAGTTTCAGCTGCAGTACGCATGGGTGAGTCACTCAGCAGAACAGCACCACTTAACCACCAATGACTGAGCCTCCATGCGAGACCTGTGTTCCTTGTTGCGCTTGTTTCAAGTACTCCACCAACATGGCCAGTGCCGATAACACCGTTCTCAGTGTTACTATCCCACTTCTATGCCTCCTCGAAAAAATGCTCCTGGCGATGACGGAAGAGGATGTGGCACAGGAGGAGAAGGAAGAGGGATCATTTCATAGGGTTTCCAGCCAGTCATTCACAATTGGCTCTGAGGGTGGGTTCCTGCACCCACAAACGCCAGGTACACAAATGTCCAGCCAGGGCACAGTTCTGGAGGATGATGAGGAGGAGATGGAGGAGGAGGAACCATGTTCACAGCAGGGTGGCACCAAGACCTGCTCATGGCCATCACTGGTGCGAGGCTGGGGGGATACAGAGGACACAGACGATACACCTCCCACAGAGAACAGCTTTTCGTTGCCTCTTGGCAGCCTGGAACACATGAGCGATTACATGCTGCAGTGTCTCTGCAACGACCACCGAGTTGCCCACATTCTAACTTGTGCTGATTACTGGGTGGCCACGCTGCTGGATCCCTGTTACAAGGACAACGTACCATCCTTAATTCCCTCACTGGAGCGGTGCTGGTGGCATTCCCACCTGACAGCAGGGATACAGTGGAAGCACAAGGCGAAGGAAGAGGCTGAGGAAGAGGTTGCCAACACATCTGGGGCACCGCCAGCACCTCAGAAGGCAGAGTTAGAATGGCTGAAATGTGGAAAAGCTTTGTCAGCATGCCACGACAACTGGCACCACCAGCTGATATGGAACGTCTTAGCAGGAGGCAGCATTTCACCAACCTGGTGGAGCAGTATGTGTGCACATGCCTACATGTACTGAATAATGGATCTGCCCCTTCAACTTATGGGTCTCCAAATTGTGCACATGGCCTGAGCTTGCCATTTTACGCCTTGGAGGTGCTGGCCTGCCCTGCAGCCAGTGTATTATTTGAACATGTGTTTAGCACGGCAGTTGGCGTTATCACAGACAAGCGCAGCCGCCTGTCCACAGCCAATGTGGACAAGCTCACGTTCATTAAAATTAACCAGGCATGGATCCCTTAGAACTTGTCCGTACCTTGTGCACACTAGACATGAATATCGGCATTAACCAGCCATTGTTATACTGCAGCGCAATTGCTCATTCTTGCATTTTGGATATTTCACACTCTTTTAGAGTGTACCCTAATTTTTTAAAATAAAATTAAAACCAAAAACCTGTGTTGGCTACCTCGTCCTCCTCCACCGCCGCTTCCACCTATACAACTGCGTCCACCGCCTCCTCAAACTCCTACTTCATATAGAACTCCACCTCATAAATCAACATTTTTGTTTTTATTTGTACGTATTTTATTTTATATAATTTCACTACTTTGTCAGTTACCTTTTCGGGTGAAATTCACCAATTTTTGGGTATATAGTACCACTGCTATACCTAATAGACAGGTAAAAAAAAAAAATCATTTACATTTTCGGGTGAAATTCAAAATTTTTGGGTGTGAAGTACCACTGCTATACCTAGTAAACTGGTAAAAAAAATAAAAAAATTGGCAGTTACATTTTCTGGTGAAATGCAGCAATTTTTGGGTGTGATTTACCACTGCTATACCTATAAGACCAGTTAAAAAAAAAAAAAAAAAAACATTTAACATTTGTCAGTTCTATTTTAGGGTCAAATTCACCAATTTTGGGGTGTACTATACAGTACAGAACAAAAGTTTGGACACACCTTCTCATTCAAAGAGTTTTCTTTATTTTCATGACTATGAAAATTGTAGATTCACACTGAAGGCATCAAAACTATGAATTAACACATGTGGACTTATATACATAACAAAAAAGTGTGAAACAACTGAAAATATGTCATATTCTAGGTTCTTCAAAGTAGCCACCTTTTGCTTTGATTACTGCTTTGCACACTCTGGGCATTCTCTTGTTGAGCTTCAAGAGGTAGTCACCTGAAATGGTTTTCACTTCACAGGTGTGCCCTGTCAGGTTTAATAAGTGGGATTTATTGCCTTATAAATGGGGTTGGGACCATCAGTTGCGCTGTCGAGAAGTCAGGTGGATACACAGCTGATAGTCCTACTGAATAGACTGTTAGAATTTGTATTATGGCAAGAAAAAAGCAACTAAGTAAAGGAAAACGAGTGGCCATCATTACTTTAAGAAATGAAGGTCAGTCAGTCCGAAAAATTGGGAAAACTTTGAAAGTGTCCCCAAGTGCAGTCACAAAAACCATCAAGCGCTATGAAGAAACTGGCTCACATGCGGACCTCCCCAGGAAAGGAAGACCAAGAGTCACCTCTGCTGCGGAGGATAAGTTCACCCGAGTCACCAACCTCAGAAATCGCAGGTTAACAGCAGCTCAGATTAGAGACCAGGTCAATGCCACACAGAGTTCTAGCAGCAGATACATCTCTAGAACAACTGTTAAGAGGAGACTGTGTGAATCAGGCCTTCATGGTAGAATATCTGCTAGGAAGCCACTTTTGTGTTATGTATATAATTCCACATGTGTTAATTCATAGTTTTGATGCCTTCAGTGTGAATCTACAATTTTCATGAAAATAGTCATGAAAATAAAGAAAACTCTTTGAATGAGAAGGTGTGTCCAAACTTTTGGTCTGTACTGTACACCTTCCCTACTTAGTTGACAGCTTAATACATTTCAATAATTTTTATTTTACATTTTCAGGTGACAAACAATTTTTTTCTGTCATAGACCCCTGCTCTATCAAGTAGATAGGTTTATAAATTTCTGTAATTTTTCTGTTACATTCTTGGGTTGACATAACATTTTAGACGTGAATAAACCCCTGCTCTGCATAGGTGACAGGGAATAAAAATTCTGAAATGCTTCTTTAATTGATGTGCATCACCTCCTTTGATTAAATTCTTAAACTTAAACAAATTGTACAACATTTGCACTTCAATAGCTTTTCCCACATTACCGCTTGACTCTTTTGGCCCACATTCGGGCTTCTGTAATTTGTCCCACATTTGCGCCTCAATAGCTTTTCCCACATTTCTGCACGATCCCAATTTTTAAAATAAATTTATCTCCCTTAAAGGGGTTGTCCGGGTTCAGAGCTGAACCCGGACATACCGTTATTTTCACCCCGGCAGCCCCCCTGAGCCTAGCATCGGAGCATCTCATGCTCCGATGCGCTCCAGTGCCCTGCGCTAGATCGCGCAGGGCACAGGCTCTTGTGTTTTCAATAACACACTGCCGGGCGGTAACTTCCGCCCAGCAGTGTGTTCGGTGACGTCACCGGCTCTGAGGGGCGGGCTTTAGCTCTGCCCTAGCCGTTTTACTGGCTAGGGCAGCGCTAAATCCCACCCATCAGTGCCGGTGACGTCACCGGGGTTCCTGTCAGCCCCATGGAGAGCCCGCTACGTCACCGGAACTCTGAAAAATGCCTTTGCCCTGCGCGATTTAGCGCAGGGCAAAGGAGAGCATCGGAGCATGAACTGCTCCGATGCTCATGTCAGGGGGGCTGCTGGGGTGAAAATGGAGGGCTGTCCAGGTTCAGCTCTGAACCTGGACAACCCCTTTAAATTTGGTCTCTTTTCTCATGTTTTCTCTTTTTCTCTTGTTCCTCTCCGGTGTGGAACCCTGATTCGCCGATAACCGTGATCAACATGGTAGGCTCAGAAAAGAACATCGAAAGTTGATAGAGAAGATATCCAAATGGATGCTGGATGTCACTGCGGCACCTCTACATAGGTGACAGGAACATAAATAAATAAAAAATCTTCAATTACATTGTCCGGTGACCTTTTTTTAAATTTTGCTGGATAGAAACCCTTGCTCTGCATAGTTGACAGGGAATAAAATTTAAAAAGAATCTTTGTTAATTTATGCGCGACACATCCTTTCATTTAATGCTTAAACTTTAAAAAGTTGTCCCACTTTTACGCTTTAATACTTTGTCCCATATTTCTGCTCTATAATTTTATATTTGAAAATAATAATCCTCCCTTGGATGTGGTCTTTCTTTCTCATGCTCCCTCTCCGGCCTGGAACCCTGATTCAACGCCAACCGTGATCACCACGGTAGGCGCATAAAAGAACATTGAAATATCAAATTGGATCGTGAACATCACGGGGACATGCAACATGGTGGGGCAGTAAGTTTGCACACGCCTACACAAACTGACTGACAGGGGTCAGCCCCTGCAACTTCTGGGTCTCTAAATTGGACACATGGCCTGAGCTTGCGTTTTACCCCTTGAAGGTGCTGGCCTGCCCTGCAGCCAGTGTATTGTTTGAACGTGTGTTTAGCACGACTGGAGGGTTATATTTCCCAATGTTTTGGAGTGTACCCTAATAAAAAAAAAAAAAAATACATGTTAAACCAAAAAGCAGTGTAGGCTACCTCCTCCTCCTACACCGCCACATCCACCGCCTCCTCAACCTCCTACTCCATACGGACCTCTTCCTCCTAGATCAAGATTATTATTTTTTATTTTTACATATTTTATGTTATTTAAAGTAATTTCCCTATCCACATTTGTTTGCAGAGCACTTGCCATGCTCGTAACCACATTTTGATGACATTTGCAGCCCTCTAGCCCTTTCCATGAAATTTTTATAGCTATTTTAGTGCTCAAAAGTTCGGGTCCCCATTGACTTCAATGGGGTTTGGGTTCAGGGTCAACATTTTTCTGAAGTTCGGCCGAACCCGTCAAACTAGAACATCCAGGTGTCCGCTCAACTCTATTAACTAGACAATTGTAAAATGCTGCTCTCCAATATAATTGTAATCCCTTTGAGCTTCTTTCCTCACCTCTCAGCAGCTCAGGTTTCTTCTTTTTGCCAGTTGGCAGCAACTCATCCCCTTTAACCATGAGGCAACTGTATTTCTCAAAAGTCCATTGGATTTCTGTTCTTGCTATCCACATTGTTGCCGATACTCTGTTTTGATGTCTTTCTGCGCTGCATACAAAATAGCTCGTCATGCACAGCAACAACAATTCCACTAATAAATCGAACTATACTATGCAGCACCCTTCCATAGTTTCCTTCTCCACTGTTAATAGATATTTGTGTGAATTTAGAAATAGAGATTAATGAATGAAAGGTGTTTGAGCCACTTCACCTGTTTCAATATCATTATGCTGTCACTGAGAGGAAGAAGGGAGCAGAAGGGAGCTCATGTGGGTCCACCACTCAATACAGGAAAAGGTGAACCTGAATTTAAGCTACAGGAGAAACAGCAGGGGTGCACCATGAGAAGAAATTGAACAGCCTTACTACATTTTATTACATGTACTGTTTATTGCAATAATACTTCATAATACTGTTGCTCATTAGTAGTGATGAGCGTCAGAAGCAATATTTGAATTTGTGATATTTTGCAAATATTTGGGTGAATATTTGTCATATATTTGCGAATTCGAGAATTTGTGATTATTTTCTTGATTGCGAAAATCAGCAATGTAATATGTGCGTATTGCGCACGCAATACAGGCGTGGGTCACTGTTGCTACATTTTTCAAGCTGCTATATGTTTCCTGAGACTGGAAAAAAATGGTTGTCACAGCAGAACATTGCAATAGCTTTATATGTAGATAGAGTGCTCCAATATATTTGTGATTGTGCAAACTGGCAATTAATAATGTGCATATTTTTGAGCAATATGTACAACTTCACATTTTAGCAGGTCTGGCTACTGTGGGGGTTAGCTCAATAGTAGTAGGCACAGCAGTCAGAGACAGTGACGCAACGGCACAGTTCACACAGGGGTTTGCCTGTTTTCTTTATTCTTGTCCACAAACAAAATATAAGGCCTTTACATTCAGGCAAAGATACAAAATAAATTCCTGCTTGGCTGAGCACTAACTAAACATAAAATTACCCTTTATATGCGGGAGGCCTACTACCAGCCACAGGACACGATTCAAAAATAAACTCAGTGTCCTTTTTGTTGCTTTAGCAGATTTCTGTAGCAATGGTGAAAGCCAGTCAGTTCAACCAGTCCCCCACCCAGACATGCTCATAGTGCAAACCTTTATAGCCCAGAAATAAGCTGAGCTCCATCACCTGGCTGAGAGCTCTATATGAAACCCGTTCTGAACAGGAAGGGAATGAGGAGCCCCGCTACCAATCTGCATCCTCATTCCAATAAAATCCAGGCCCGACAACACAATTTACCAAAGTCCTCAGCAAACTATGCTTTGCTAAGGCAGACAATCTTTTCCTGGATTTCTGATATCTCACCCAGGTTTCCTAGTTGAGATATCCACCTCCTGTAGCATAGTACATGGTATATGAAAGAAACCTAGGGAAAATATAGCGATTCTCTACTACTTTTCCAGTCACTATCTCACACTACATATTACTGATTGGTGCACTAAGTATTGTTGTGACATCACAGCACTATGTCTGTAGCATGTACGTATGGACAGCAGAACCTACAGCTACACCATATCACTATCTAACCTACACTGACTATCTCCCACTATCTGCAATATATATATATATATATATATATATATATATATATATATATTTATATGAGCTAACTATCTAATGTAATTAAATAAAGATCCAGATGAGCCTGCAAAGCACAGAGCACAGCAATGTCACTGCTCTCTCTCTCTCTCTTTCTCTCTCTCTCTAAGAACCGCAAAAAAAACTACAGAAAATGGCTGCTGGGGAGTTTCCTATATAGTAAGGGATAGGCAACTAATTGCTAGGGATGTTGCCAAGCTCTGACAAATATATTGCAGCCTTCTCATTGGCTCACAAGCAAGAAGCAGTAGTACTGATGAAAAAAAAAAAATAGAATATTTGCGATTACGAATATTTAGCACTATATTTTAGATTTAATTTGTGATTAGAATATCTGCAATCAACACTAGTTGTGACAGTCAAATTGTCACCATTTGGCAGAGGGATGACTTCTGGCTCTCCACCTTGTTGTACCCTTGCTACCGGTCCAGAATGGGGGCCTTTTTTGCACTCACTGACAGGCTGCCTATCTGCGCCATCATCCATCCTTTCGCAGGTGTGACCGGGGGGCCCTCTGAGCTAACATTCCAATGCCATGGCTGCTGAGGAGGGGTGGTGTGGCAGGAGCAGTACCAGCTCCATCAGCAGCAGCCTTAGTCTACAGTCGCTGATGAGTAGCTTTCTTTACCCTCATAGTAAAGAAACTACTCACCAACAGCAGCAGCAGGTAGCCATGGAGCAGGACCTGAACCAGCAGGTGGTGGCATACTTCGACAGCACCCTGCCAACCTACATTGAAGATCCTCTGGACTACTAGGCAGCCAAAGTGGATTTGTGGCCACAACTAGCAGTTTGCCCTGGGAAAGCTGTCCTGCCTGGCCAGTAGTGTTGCATCAGAGTGGGTGTTTGCTGCGGCGGGGGCCATAGTTACCCCAAGGAAAACTTGCCTGTCCACCCAAAATGTGGAAAGAGACTGACCTTTGTCAAGATGGATCAGGTGTGGATCAGCCAGGATTTCCAACCACCAATTCCTGATGCATCAGACTAGATTATCCATGGTGCCACACCAACACTTTGATAAAAGAGACAGGTTTCTTCTGACTACCTGCCTCAGCTACTACTCTGATTCTGCCACGCCTAATGCCACATGTCTGATGCCAAGTGCTCCTTCTTTCAGCCACCTTCATGCCACTCTGTGGTATTGCTGTCAAAATATTAATATTAGAAATCCGCTCTCATCAGATTTTGTGTAAGGACAGGCAAATCTCTCAACCGCAGTCAGAGTCAGACACAGGTGTTACAATTTTGATATCTTGCTGAGCACTCCCCTTCCCCCTACCCAGTCTGTTTCTTTTATTTACTCACAAAAGGTGTAACAATAGAAAATGGGTTGGCCCATCACTCAACCACTTATATTCATGTAACAAGGATGCAGGAAGTGATGACATACAGGAAGTGATGACATAGGAAGACAAGACACCATCATTTAGAATAACATAGCCAGATAACAAACACATGTATCCTATAACCACTGGAGCGAACTTTATCCAGCCTTGCTCAGTGATCAATGCCAGATAAAGTTACTATGATCCACATGCATGCTTATTTAAAGGACAACGTAATTATCTCCAGCGGCTGATCAGGCTCACTAGAGAAAACAAACGCATGTTTCTTTCATATATTGTTCTCTTAACAAATGCATCCATGCCAAGCCAATAAATCCACGTCTTGCGCGGAGGCCCTAGCCGGCATCCATACATCAGCCAACAAAACACTGCTCTGCTGAACACATCAGTCTTCCCCGGCCCACAGACCAGTGCTTAGCACATGGACCATTCGCCGACGGAGACCTCTGCACCCAGCAGCTGTGACAGGACATTCACAGGAAGATATCCACTCCAATGGTTTACCCTGACACTGAGAGACATGATGACAATACACAATATATCAAATACACATCCTAATAAAATTTCCACAACAGTATCCTCCTGCTGCTGCCATATTCACACTATGTCACCTTGCCACTCTGTGGTATCCTCCTGCTGCTGCCATCTCCACACCATGTCACCTTGCCACTCTGTGGTATCCTCCTGCTGCTGCCATCTCCACACCATGTCACCTTGCCACTCTGTGATATTACTGATTGGTGCACTAAGTATTGTTGTGACATCACAGCACTATGTCTGTAGCATGTATGTATGGACAGCAGAGAAACAGTATTTCCTATCACACTACCTAACACCCTGCACTGGAACCTATCAGTTACACTATATCACTATCTAACCTACACTAACTATCTCCCACTAACTATCTGTAATATATATATATATATATATATATATATATATATATACAGTATATATACTAACAAACTATCTAATGCAATTAAACAGTAAAGCACAGAGTACAGCAATGACACTGTCTCTCTCAGAACTCCATAAAACTACAGAGAATGGCTGCTGGGGAGTTTCTTATATAGTAAGGGGTAGACAACTTTCCTATTCGTTGCTAAGGATGTTGCTAAGCTCAGACAAAGACATTGCAGCCTTCTCATTGGCCCACAAGCACTATATTCTAAATGTTCGTGAATTTTTGAAGTGGGGATATTCACGATTAAAATTTGAGATTTGAATATTCGCGCCCAACACTACTCATTAGTAGTATAGGAGGAACAAATAACCAGATATTTCTAGGGAAGTGCATGTTATGGCAGATAACAGATTGACATCATCATTAACCCCTTCAGGACCTTGGACGAGTATACTCGTCCTGGAGCAACTGTACTTAGCGCTCCAGGGCGAGTATACTCGTCCTGGCATTAAACTGTCTCCATGTCTGCAGACATGGTAACAGCGCTGAGTGCCGACTGTTACACACAGCCAGGCACTCAGGCTCAATGCCGAGGGGGGTCCTGTGACCCCCCATATCGGCGATCGCTGCAAACCGCAGGTCAATTCAGACCTGCGGTTTGCAGCGCTTTATGTAGTTTCTGATCCCCTCCTGCACCCCTGAATTCATTTATGTGGCGGTGTGCAGGGGGGCGGTTTGTGGGCGGTGCGGGGCGGTGCGATGAAATCCCCCGCCTGCCTCCCGCTAAATTTTCATTGGTGGGTCAGTGGTACCAGAGTGTCAGCAATTTGCTGACACTCTGGCATAAATGGCAGACATCGCTGCGATGTCAGCCGTTTAGCCGTTTCACCCTTTCCATACCGCGGTCCGTACGGACCGTGGTATGGAAAGGGTTAAGTCAGGGAGCTCCCCCTTCTCAGGCGTCCTGCTGTCCATGGTGCTGAACAGATCTATGCTAAAAACATAGATCTGTTCAGTGTAAGTAAAATGCAGTACAGTACAATATATATTGTACTGTACTGTATTATACAGACATCAGACCCACTGGATCTTCAAGAACCAAGTGGGTCTGGGTCCAAAAAATGTAAAAAAAAGTTTAAAAAAAGTAAAGATAATAAAAACACATTTATCACTGAATAAAAAAAATATATAAATAAACACACTACACATATTAGGTATCGCCGCATCCGTAATGACCTGATCTATAAAACGGTCATGTTACTTTCCCCACACGGTGAACTCTATAAAAAAATAAAAATAAAAACTATCAGGAAATTGAAATTTTGCCCACCTTACTTCCCAAAAAAGGTAATAAAAGTGATCAAAAGAGTTGCATGTACGCCGAAATACTACCAATCAAACCGTAACCTCATCTCGCAAAAAATGAGCCCCTACATGAGACAATGGCCCAAAAAATAAAAGAAACTATGGGGACACTATAACATGATTTTTTTTTTGTTTCAAAAATGATATTATTGTGTAAAACTTACATAAATAAAAAAAAGTATACATATTAGGTATCGCCGTGTCCGTATCGACCAGCTCTATAATAATATCACATGAGCTAACCCCTCAGATGAACACCGTAAAAAATAAAAAATAAAAACTGTGCTAAATAAACCATTTTTTGTCACCTTACATCACAAAAAGTGTAATAGCAAGCGATCAAATAGTCATATGCACCCCAAAATAGTGCCAATCAAACCGTCATCTCATCCCGCAAAAATCATACCCTACCAAAGATAATGGCTCAAAAACTGAAAAAAACTATGGCTCTTAGACTATGGAAACACTAAAACATGATTTTTTTTGTTTCAAAAATGAAATCATTGTGTAAAACTTACATAAAAAAAAGTATACATGTTAGGTATCGCCGCGTCCGTATCGAACCGGCTCTATAAAAATATCACATGACCTAACCCCTCAGGTGAACACCGTAAAAAAATAAAAATAAAAACGGTGTAAAAAAAGCCATTTTTTGTCATCTTATGTCACAAAAAGTGTAATAGCAAGCGATCAAAAAGTCATATGCACCCCAAAATAGTGCCAATAAAACCATCATTTCATCCCACAAAAAATGAGACCCTACTTTAGATATTCGCCCAAAAACTGAAAAAACTATGGCTCTCAGACTATGGAGACACTAAAAAATATTTTTTTTGTTTCAAAAGTGAAATCATTGTGTAAAACTTACATAAATAAAAAAAATTGTATACATATTAGGTATCGCTGCGTCCGTGACAACCTGCTCTATAAAAATACCACATGATCTAACCTGTCAGATGAATGTTGTAAATAACAAAACAAAAAACGGTGCCAAAAAAGCTATTTCTTGTTACCTTGCCTCACAAAAAGTGTAATATAGAGCATCCAAAAATCATATGTACCCTAAACTAGTACCAACAAAACTTCCACCCTATCCCGTAGTTTCTAAAATGGGGTCACTTTTTTTGAGTTTTTACTCTAGGGGTGCATTAGGGGGGCATCAAATGGGACATGGTGTCCAACAAAACTGTCTAGCAAAATCTGCCTTTCCAAAACCGTATGGCATTCCTTTCCTTCTGTGTCCTACTGTGTGCCCGTACAGTGGTTCACGACCACATATGGGGCGTTTCTGTAAACTACTGAATCAGGGCCATAAATAATGAGTTTTGTTTGGCTGTTAACCCTTGCTTTGTAACTAGAAAAAAAAATATAAAAATAGAAAATATGCCAAAAAAGTGAAATTTTGAAATTGTATCTGTATTTTCCATTAATTCTTGTGGAACACCTAAAGGGTTAAAAAAGTTTGTAAAATCAGTTTTGAATACCTTGAGGGGTGTAGTTTCTAGAATGGTGTCATTTTTGGGTGGTTTCTATTATATAAGCCTCACAAAGTGACTTCAGACCTGAACTGGTCCCTAAAAATTGGGTTTTTGAAAAGTTCAGAACAATTTCAAGATTTGCTTCCAAACTTCTAAGCCTTGTAACATCCCCAAAATATAAAATATCATTCCCAAAATGATGCAAACATGAAGTAGACATATGGGGAATGTAAAGTAATATATATGTTTGGAGGTATTACTATGTATTATAGAAGTAGAGACATTGAAACTTGGAAATTTGCAAATTTTTTTTTTTTTTGTAAATTTGGTATTTTTTTATGAATAAAAATTATTATTTTTTTACTTGATTTTACCAGTGTCATGAAGTACAATATGTGTCGAAAAAACAATCTCAGGATGGCCTGGATAAGTTAAAGCGTTTTAAAGTTATCACCACTTAAAGTGACACTGTTCAGATTAGCAAAAAATGGCCTGGTCCTTAAGGGGAAAAATGTGAAAATGAGCCGGGTCCTTAAGGTGTTAACTGAGTTGTAAATCAAACTACTAGTGGAACTTATATATCAGTAGATAAAACATAAAAACAGATTCAGGTAAAATGTTATTTCAGCTCTCTTAACATGTCAGAAATATCAACAATGGAGCAGAATTTTTCCATTAAAACTTTGCACTAAATTTATCCAACGTCACATGTGGTTTGAAAAATTAGTTGCATCTTTAGACCTAACACTTTTTTGTTTAGAACATTTGTTAAGCTATCTCTCAACTTAAAGGAGTTTATAAGTTACAGTGATACATCTAAATTGATACTAATTAACATAGCTAACAATGCCCTTTTCCAATTGCGTAAAAAAATGGAGTGAATAGTGTAAAAACACTAAAGTTGCCAGGGTTGTATTTAGAGTATATGCTACCCTAGGCACATTTAGTGCTCACACCCACTATTGACTGCCTATTGACTTGAGGGTATATATTAGCTATATAAAATGATTTTGACCATGCGGTAAAAAACGCTGTTGAAATCTCACTTGGTTTTACAAAGAATGCTTTGGTTTTGCAATATGGTTGGCTATGCAGTTTGCATAAGTGAAGTACATTTATGTCACATTTTTAACCTGGAAATAATGCATGGCAAATAACCACATCACAAAACAGCAGCATACGGTGTAAAACTGAGTGTAATTTTAAATGCCCCTTTAATGCAATTTTAACTGTTTGGTTAAAAACCTATAATCTAAATATACCCTTACACAGCTAACAGTAAAATATAGCCAAATGCACAAGTTCAAAGGCATCGCCATCAGCGGATGGGGCGTGTTGTGATTAGAAGACACCATAGCATGCACCATCCAGCTCTGATTTTCTTTCAAGACTCATTCACTCAAGTGAGTGGGACTCTAAGAAAAACAGTCAGGATACGGACCTCATCTGTGAATGGTCAGTATAAAAATGTGTCCATGTTCATAGGCCGGAGCACAAACTAGTTTAACATCACTTATCTGAATGATCAAAAATTAAGAAATGAAACACTTGGTGGGCTATTGTTTGTAGTGCCTACTGGAATTTCAGGAAAAATTTGATTAGCCCGAAGCCGAATCTCTTTGTGCTTTGAGGTAACGAATCAATTTTCCCTCTTGTGAGGTGATGTATGATGTCACCACGCTCAGCCAGCATGATGACCACCGCACAAGACTTTGTGTGGCGTCTTCAATCAAGATGGCCGTGATGGTGCCCCAATATTGCACCTGCTACATATAAAGAAACGTGCCTTGTGACAAAGTAATTCGTCATGAATTGAATTTCTTTGTGAAATTTAGCACAATAGTGTGGCGAAACCAACCTCGTCACTGGGTTTTGGAGAGGCCTGTTTACCAGCCTCTTGCCTCAGGATTACGGCCCTTTAAGATACTTTTACTAACTTTTAAACCCCTGAACCTATTCAAGTGAATTTTGGATAGGTTTGTCCCCAAGTTATACTGTTTAATTGATATAAGTTATATGTATGTACAATGAAAACTCACAAAGTTGTAACAATTTATAAGTGTAACTTTTCAGCGTAGGAGATAGTTGAGTAGATACAGAAATTGACTCAATTATCTCCTAGACAGAGGGGAGGAATATGCTGGGTGTGTTTCTATTGTCCCATTGTGCCATTGTCCCATTGTGTCCGATTGGTTGCTGTACTTACATTGTATGTGTTGTAATATATTGATTGGTTGTATTTCAAACCCTTGTGGGCAGTACTATGTTTGTGGATTTGTGAATCAAAGAGGCTGTACATGCAAGTACAGTCAGAGGCTGCTTTTATACCTTCATGAACAAGCTTTTGTAAGAGCTTGTTCATGGTTCCTGCTCTCTGGATGTAGGAGAGGTTCACCCACTGGAAGCTGAAGCACGGTCTTGGGTCCAGCGTGGGTGGAGGACGGTGAGACCCCAACCAAGCTTCGGCGGTTCGTGGGGTCTGCAGTGCTGACGGTGTCAAGTGGAGTGCTTGGAGTCCTCTGGAAGCACTAGGAGCATCTATCGACGGAGGTACCCGGTCGGGGTGCTAGGCGTTCCGTTACATTGGTGGCAAGCAGTGGGATGGCGTCCTAATGTGAGGAGAAGCAGCTCGTAGACACCGTTCGTGGAGTATATTGAGGGCAATGCTAGTATCCGTACAGCGCCCCTGGCTACAGCAATATGGATGCCGTTGGTTCCTGCACAGCATTTAATGAGGAAGATCACCCGGATTACAGGGATGCCGAGCGGAAAGGCGTATGGCACAAGGCCTTGGAGGACATGCAGCGTCAGAGGGGTGAGAGTCTTCCCAGTGAGGAGCAGAGATTACGAATGCGATTGTGGCTGCGACTACCTCTACTAGGAGAGCAACCATTGACGGAGTGGGTGTCAAAGCTTGAGACACTGGTATGGCAGGAAACCTGGCTGGATGACGCTTACCAAGCACTATGGTGGGACACAGTGCGACAGTCTCCATGGATGGAGGAGTACGCCAAGCCCGAAGGTGAGAAATATAATTGCCCTGGGTTATTGAGGGAGTCTTTTGAAGACATTGACTTTGGGAGCACAGAAGAATCTAGATTTTGGGACATTACTGACTACAGGTGGGACTTGCACAATTGGCCTACAACTAGTGGGGTGGGGGCAGATCTGACCTTTCTGGTCCAAAGGGAGTGGGAGCTGGAGCAAGATTATCAACAGTTGTTTCGCTCCATTCAAGCCCAGCGCCAGATACAAGATAGTTGGATACCAGGCCCAGACCTGCAGCCCTACCCCTGGCAAGTCACAGCTGAGGTATCCCCTACGTCCTCACCAACTGTGGAGGTAGGGGACTTCATAGACTGGTACTGGGAGGAACCTCAGTCGGCAGGTGGATATGGCACTGTAGTCACTCCACCGTCCCAACAGGGTGGCTGGGAAGGCGGCCCAGATCCCCAACTGCCACTGGGAGTACAGGGAGAGGAGATTGTCGGTCCCTCATCTCTGCAACAACCAGAATCACTGGTAGTGGAGACAGCCGGTCTCACTACCCAGCGGCAGTATACTCTACAGGGAGAGGAGACAGTTGGTCTCTCTCCCCAGAGGCAGATGGGGTATCACGAGGAGGGGGAGTTGGCACCATGCACCCCAGCAGAAGAGCTGGCATCTGGGCAGAGCGCAGTTGGCCTCTGCCCTCCCCTATCCTCTTGTCCAGAGGCTGACTCCCCACTGGCTACCCCAGCGGAAGAGCTGGCATCTGGGCAGAGCGCAGTTGGCCTCTGCCCACCTACAGCTCCAAGCTGGAGAACCACAAGCAAGCAAGGAGTAGCAGATGCCCACTCAACAGCTTGGGACATACAGAACAGAGCCAGGCCCCAAGATTCAACAGGTCCAGTATTGGGTTGTGGTTGGACTGCCAGACTAACTCAGGTACTAACCGTGAGGTCAGGTATCTGGTTTTTCTTCCCTGGGAGGGTGAGATGTGTGGTGAAACCAACCTCGCCACTGGGTTTTGGAGAGGCCTGTTTACCAGTGTTGAGGAAGGGTTGAGACGTATGCATATATATCCATGCATGCCTGCAAACACGTGCGGGCATGTATGGTATATATGTGCATACATTAACCACAGCATCATGGGACGATGTGCGCAGATGTGCCCAGCATCTGCGCACGTCTGCCCATGGTGATCCCCAGGGACTCATGGTGGCCCCTGTGAGAAATGTGCCTCCTTTCGACCGTGCCCCTTATAATATATATATGGCTGTGGCCCCTTATAACATATATATATCTATAATCCCCCTTATATATGTGTATATATGTTATCAGGAGGACATATATGTGTATTCCCCCCCTCCCTATACCTGAAACCAGGTGCATTGGTGTGAATGTGCCCCAAACATTCACACAGATGCAATCTGGTTGATATAACAGCTGATTAGTATCTAGTCCTCTTTTGTTCAGGCCCCAAACAATCAGACTCTCTGGCACCATTGTCAGGGGGCTTTCAAAGACATCATAATCCTGTTCAACACCTCTGCCCCATGGCCATGCCCCTACTTCCAGCATTTTAGGACTAGGGGGGAGGACTCTTGAATTTGAGTAAGGCACACTATGATGTCACATGCCTGTGGAAGGAAGAGGGGGGCTGCTTTGGGCTATAATAGCCCAAACAGGACAACGGTGGGGCTCTTGCAACCAGGATAGAATCAGACACACATGGGAGAGAGCAGCTACATGATGACCACCTGGAAAGGCCTCTGGAAGGATTAAGTATCAACCCTATAACCCCTGATCTACCCCCTTATTATCCCCGATATTGTTTATATTGTAGTGTGCTGCTATAAATGTATATATCTATTCTATTGATATATGCTTGAGAAAGGCTCAGGATTTTGAGCCGAAACGTCGCCTCTTGTGCCACTGTGGCTGAATAAAATTTTTTGAACATAATTCTCTATTGGATGTGCTGTCCATTTCTACATACAAAAGTTGGGTAAGCAGTGATAACCCTGGACATAGCACCCGTCATTTTGTTATGCTTTGGTGCTGCCACATTTTTCCATTTTTTGATATAGATATATATATATAATTATAAGCAATGCCTGATCCCTGCTACCATTGACCCTGGTCTCTGCTGTGTCCCTGATACCCTTGCCTCTGACTTCCACCCCTGGTTAACCCTTACAGTGCCCAGCAAACCTCCCCTGTGGACACTGGCACCCCAGCAGCATTGCTGCTGTCCTTAACCCCTGCTCTGCTGCCACAGTACAGAGCGCCCCCCTCTGTGGACCCTGGTACTTCAGCAGCATTGCTGCTGTCCTTAACCCCTACCCTGCTGCCACAGTACAGAGCGTAAACCCCTTCAGTGCTCTGTAGAGCATGCCACTGCTCTGCAAACAACCCTCTAACCCTGTATTCCTTGGCCTGGAGGTATTAACTAGGGATGAGCGAACTCGAACTGTATAGTTCGGGTTCGTACCGAATTTTGGGGTGTCCGTGACACGGACCCGAACCCGGACATTTTCGTAAAAGTCCGGGTTCGGGTTCGGTGTTCGTCGCTTTCTTGGCGCTTTTGTGGCGCTTTCTTGGCGCTTTTTGAAAGGCTGCAAAGCAGCCAATCAACAAGCGTCATACTACTTGCCCCAAGAGGCCATCACAACCATGCCTACTATTGGCATGGCTGTGATTGGCCAGAGCACCATGTGACCCAGCCTCTATTTAAGCTGGAGTCACATAGCGCCACCCGTCACTCTGCTCTGATTAGCGTAGGGAGAGGTTGCGGCTGCGACAGTAGGGCGAGATTAGGCAGATTAACTCCTCCAAAGTACTTGATTATTGATCGATCTGCAGCTGTGGATCATTGAGCTGCTGATACTCAATTGCTCACTGTTTTTAGGCTGCCCAGACCGTTTGTCAGTCACATTTTTCTGGGGTGATCGGCGGCCATTTTGTGTCTTGTGGTGGGCCAGCACAAGCTGCGACCAAGTGCATTTAACCCTCAATGGTTTGGTTGTTTTTTGGCTAAAGCCTACATCAGGGTGAAGCTGTCACACCAAGTGCATTTAACCAGCAATAGTCTGTTTATTTTTTGGCCATATACTACATCAGGGGCAAGCTGCGCCGTCACCAAGTGCATTTAACCCTCAGTAGTGTGGTTGGTCAAGCTATCACACCAAGTGCATTTAACCAGCAATAGTCTGTTCATTTTTTGGCCATATACTAAATCAGGGGCAAGCTGCGCCCGTCACCAAGTGCATTTAACCAGCAATAGTCTGTTCATTTTTTGGCCATATACTACATCAGGGGCAAGCTGCGC
This sequence comes from Bufo gargarizans, assembly GCF_014858855.1. Lineage (NCBI taxonomy): Eukaryota > Metazoa > Chordata > Amphibia > Anura > Bufonidae > Bufo > Bufo gargarizans. The sequence continues at coordinate 207,620,255 of NC_058080.1, forward strand.
CCGTCACCAAGTGCATTTAACCCTCAGTAGTGTGGTTGGTCAAGCTGTGACACCAAGTGCATTTAACCAGCAATAGTATGTTCATTTTTTGGCCATATACTACATCAGGGGCAAGCTGCGCCTGTCACCAAGTGCATTTAACCAGCAATAGTCTGTTCATTTTTTGGCCAAATACTACATCAGGGGCAAGCTGCGCCCGTCACCAAGTGCATTTAACCCTCAGTAGTGTGGTTGGTCAAGCTGTGACACCAAGTGCATTTAACCAGCAATAGTCTGTTCATTTTTTGGCCATATACTACATCAGGGGCAAGCTGCGCCCATCACCAAGTGCATTTAACCCTCAGTAGTGTGGTTGGTCAAGCTGTCACACCAAGTGCATTTAACCAGCAATAGTCTGTTCATTTTTTGGCCATATACTACATCAGGGGCAAGCTGCGCCTGTCACCAAGTGCATTTAACCCTCAATGGTGTGGTTGTTTTTTGGATAAAGCCTACATCAGGGTGAAGCTGTCACACCAAGTGCATTTAACCAGCAATAGTCTGTTCATTTTTTGGCCATATACTAAATCAGGGGCAAGATGCGCCCGTCACCAAGTGCATTTAACCCTCAGTAGTGTGGTTGGTCAAGCTATCACACCAAGTGCATTTAACCAGCAATAGTCTGTTCATTTTTTGGCCATATACTAAATCAGGGGCAAGCTGCGCCCGTCACCAAGTGCATTTAAACAGCAATAGTCTGTTCATTTTTTGGCCATATACTACATCAGGGGCAAGCTGCGCCCGTCACCAAGTGCATTTAACCCTCAGTAGTGTGGTTGGTCAAGCTATCACACCAAGTGCATTTAACCAGCAATAGTCTGTTCATTTTTTGGCCATATACTAAATCAGGGGCAAGCTGCGCCCGTCACCAAGTGCATTTAACCAGCAATAGTCTGTTCATTTTTTGGCCATATACTACATCAGGGGCAAGCTGCGCCCGTCACCAAGTGCATTTAACCCTCAGTAGTGTGGTTGGTCAAGCTATCACACCAAGTGCATTTAACCAGCAATAGTCTGTTCATTTTTTGGCCATATACTACATCAGGGGCAAGCTGCGCCTGTCACCAAGTGCATTTAACCAGCAATAGTCTGTTCATTTTTTGGCCATATACTACATCAGGGGCAAGCTGCGCCCGTCACCAAGTGCATTTAACCCTCAGTAGTGTGGTTGGTCAAGCTGTCACACCAAGTGCATTTAACCAGCAATAGTCTGTTCATGTTTTGGCCATATACTAAATCAGGGGCAAGCTGCGCCCGTCACCAAGTGCATTTAACCAGCAATAGTCTGTTCATTTTTTGGCCATATACTACATCAGGGGCAAGCTGCGCCCGTCACCAAGTGCATTTAACCCTCAGTAGTGTGGTTGGTCAAGCTATCACACCAAGTGCATTTAACCAGCAATAGTCTGTTCATTTTTTGGCCATATACTACATCAGGGGCAAGCTGCGCCCGTCACCAAGTGCATTTAACCCTCAGTAGTGTGGTTGGTCAAGCTGTGACACCAAGTGCATTTAACCAGCAATAGTCTGTTCATTTTTTGGCCATATACTACATCAGGGGCAAGCTGCGCCCGTCACCAAGTGCATTTAACCAGCAATAGTGTGGTTATTATTTGGCCATATCCCAGTCTAATTCTGTCACTAAATCCATACCGGTCACCCAGCGCCTAAATACTAGGCCTCAAATTTATATCCCGCTAAATCTGTGGTTACCGCTTTACTGTTGTGGCTGGGCAAGTTATTTAGTGTCCGTCAAAGCACATTTTTTGTTCAGGGTTGAAATACAATTCCCAATTTAGCAATTTCATAATTTAGTGGTTTCTGCTATATCAGAGCTATTTGAAATCTATCCCTAAAAGGGTATATAATATTAAGGTGCACATAGGGTCATTCAGAATAACTTCACACACACGCTACTGTGCATTTCCAAGTCCAATTCTGTTAGTAAATCCATACCGGTCACCCAGCGCCCAAATACTAGGCCTCAAATTTATATCCCGCTAAATCTCTCGTTACCGCTGTCCTGTTGTGGCTGGGAAAGTTATTTAGTGTCCGTCAAAGCACATTTTTTGTTCTGGGTTGAAATACAATTCCCAGTTTAGCAATTTCATAATTTAGTGGTTTCTGCTGTATCAGAGCTATTTGAAATCTATCCCTAAAAGGGTATATAATATTCAAGGTGCACATAGGGTCATTCAGAATAACTTCACACACACGCTTCTGTGCATTTCCAAGTCCAATTCTGTTAGTAAATCCATACCGGTCACCCAGCGCCTAAATAATAGGCCTCAAATTTATATCCCGCTGAATTTGAATACAATACATTGGGCCAAATAATATTTTTGTTGTTGTGGTGAACCATAACAATGAGGAAAACATCTAGTAAGGGACGCGGACGTGGACATGGTCGTGGTGATGTTAGTGGACCCTCTGGTGCTGGGAGAGGATGTGGCCGTTCTGCCACATCCACACGTCCTAGTGTACCAACTACCTCAGGTCCCAGTAGCCGCCAGAATTTACAGCGATATATGGTGGGGCCCAATGCCGTTCTAAGGATGGTAAGGCCTGAGCAGGTACAGGCATTAGTCAATTGGGTGGCCGACAGTGGATCCAGCACGTTCACATTATCTCCCACCCAGTCTTCTGCAGAAAGCGCACAGATGGCGCCTGAAAACCAACCCCATCAGTCTGTCACATCACCCCCATGCATACCAGGGAAAGTGTCTCAGCCTCAAGTTATGCAGCAGTCTCTTATGCTGTTTGAAGACTCCGCTGGCAGGGTTTCCCAAGGGCATCCACCTAGCCCTTCCCCAGCGGTGAAAGACATAGAATGCACTGACGCACAACCACTTATGTTTCCTGATGATGAGGACATGGGAATACCACCTCAGCATGTCTCTGATGATGACGAAACACAGGTGCCAACTGCTGCGTCTTTTTGCAGTGTGCAGACTGAACAGGAGGTCAGGGATCAAGACTGGGTGGAAGACGATGCAGGGGACGATGAGGTCCTAGACCCCACATGGAATGAAGGTCGTGCCACTGACTTTCACAGTTCGGAGGAAGAGGCAGTGGTGAGACCGAGCCAACAGCGTAGCAAAAGAGGGAGCAGTGGGCAAAAGCAGAACACCCGCCGCCAAGAGACTCCGCCTGCTACTGACCGCCGCCATCTGGGACCGAGCACCCCAAAGGCAGCTTCAAGGAGTTCCCTGGCATGGCACTTCTTCAAACAATGTGCTGACGACAAGACCCGAGTGGTTTGCACGCTGTGCCATCAGAGCCTGAAGCGAGGCATTAACGTTCTGAACCTGAGCACAACCTGCATGACCAGGCACCTGCATGCAAAGCATGAACTGCAGTGGAGTAAACACCTTAAAACCAAGGAAGTCACTCAGGCTCCCCCTGCTACCTCTTCTGCTGCTGCCGCCTCGGCCTTTTCTGCTGCTGCCGCCTCGGCCTCTTCCTCCGCCTCTGGAGGAACGTTGGCACCTGCCGCCCAGCAAACAGGGGATGTACCACCAACACCACCACCACCACCTCGGTCACCAAGCGTCTCAACCATGTCACACGGCAGCGTTCAGCTCTCCATCTCGCAAACATTTGAGAGAAAGCGTAAATTCCCACCTAGCCACCCTCGATCCCTGGCCCTGAATGCCAGCATTTCTAAACTACTGGCCTATGAAATGCTGTCATTTAGGCTGGTGGACACAGACAGCTTCAAACAGCTCATGTCGCTTGCTGTCCCACAGTATGTTGTTCCCAGCCGCCACTACTTCTCCAAGAGAGCCGTGCCTTCCCTGCACAACCAAGTATCCGATAAAATCAAGTGTGCACTGCGCAACGCCATCTGTAGCAAGGTCCACCTAACCACAGATACGTGGACCAGTAAGCACGGCCAGGGACGCTATATCTCCCTAACTGCACACTGGGTAAATGTAGTGGCAGCTGGGCCCCAGACGGAGAGCTGTTTGGCGCACGTCCTTCCGCCGCCAAGGATCGCAGGGCAACATTCTTTGCCTCCTGTTGCCACCTCCTCCTTCTCGGCTTCCTCCTCCTCTTCTTCCACCTGCTCATCCAGTCAGCCACACACCTTCACCACCAACTTCAGCACAGCCCGGGGTAAACATCAGCAGGCCATTCTGAAACTCATATGTTTGGGGGACAGGCCCCACACCGCACAGGAGTTGTGGCGGGATATAGAACAACAGACCGACGAGTGGTTGCTGCCGTTGAGCCTCAAGCCCGGCCTGGTGGTGTGTGATAAGGGGCGAAATCTCGTTGCAGCTCTGGGACTAGCCAATTTGACGCACATCCCTTGCTTGGCGCATGTGCTGAATTTGGTGGTGCAGAAGTTCATACACAACTACCCCGACATGTCAGAGCTGCTGCATAAAGTGCGGGCCGTCTGTTCACATCCTGCTGCTGCTCGCCTGTCTGCGCTACAGCGTAACTTCGGCCTTCCCGCTCACCGCCTCATATGCGACGTGCCCACCAGGTGGAACTCCACCTTGCACATGCTGGACAGACTGTGCGAGCAGCAGCAGGCCATAGTGGAGTTTCAGCTGCAGCACGCACGGGTCAGTCGCACTACAGAACAGCACCACTTCACCACCAATGACTGGGCCTCCATGCGAGACCTGTGTGCCCTGTTGCGCTGTTTCGAGTACTCCACCAACATGGCCAGTGGCGATGACGCCGTTATCAGCGTTACAATACCACTTCTATGTCTCCTTGAGAAAACACTTAGGGCGATGATGGAAGAGGAGGTGGCCCAGGAGGAGGAGGAGGAGGAGGAGGAGGAAGAGGGGTCATTTTTAGCACTTTCAGGCCAGCCTCTTCGAAGTGACTCAGAGGGAGGTTTTTGGCAACAGCAGAGGCCAGGTACAAATGTGGCCAGCCAGGGCCCACTACTGGAGGACGAGGAGGACGAGGATGAGGAGGAGGTGGAGGAGGATGAGGATGAAGCATGGTCACAGCGGGGTGGCACCCAACGCAGCTCGGGTCCATCACTGGTGCGTGGCTGGGGGGAAAGGCAGGACGATGACGATACGCCTCCCACAGAGGACAGCTTGTCCTTACCCCTGGGCAGCCTGGCACACATGAGCGACTACATGCTGCAGTGCCTGCGCAACGACAGCAGAGTTGCCCACATTTTAACCTGTGCGGACTACTGGGTTGCCACCCTGCTGGATCCACGCTACAAAGACAATGTGCCCACCTTACTTCCTGCACTGGAGCGTGATAGGAAGATGCGCGAGTACAAGCGCACGTTGGTAGACGCGCTACTGAGAGCATTCCCAAATGTCACAGGGGAACAAGTGGAAGCCCAAGGCCAAGGCAGAGGAGGAGAAAGAGGTCGCCAAGGCAGCTGTGTCAATGCCAGCTCCTTTGAGGGCAGGGTTAGCATGGCAGAGATGAGGAAAACTTTTGTCAACACGCCACAGCTAACTGCACCACCACCTGATACGCAACGTGTTAGCAGGAGGCAACATTTCACTAACATGGTGGAATAGTACATGTGCACACCCCTCCACGTACTGACTGATGGTTCGGCCCCATTCAACTTCTGGGTCTCTAAATTGTCCACGTGGCCAGAGCTAGCCTTTTATGCCTTGGAGGTGCTGGCCTGCCCGGCGGCCAGCGTTTTGTCTGAACGTGTATTCAGCACGGCAGGGGGCGTCATTACAGACAAACGCAGCCGCCTGTCTACAGCCAATGTGGACAAGCTGACGTTCATAAAAATGAACCAGGCATGGATCCCACAGGATCTGTCCGTCCCTTGTCCAGATTAGACATTAACTACCTCCCCTTAACCATATATTATTGGACTCCAGGGCACTTCCTCATTCAATCCTATTTTTATTTTCATTTTACCATTATATTGCGAGGCTACCCAAAGTTGAATGAACCTCTCCTCTGTCTGGGTGCCGGGGCCTAAATATATGCTAATGGACCGTTCCAATGTTGGGTGACGTGAAGCCTGATTCTCTGCTATGATATGAAGACTGATTCTCTGCTGACATGAAGCCAGATTGTCTGTTACGGGACCTCTCTCCTCTGCCTGGGTGCTGGGCCTAAATATATGCCAATGGACTGTTGCAGTGGTGGCTGACGTGAAGCCTCATTCTCTGCTATGACATGCAGACTAATTCTCTGCTGACATGAAGTCAGATCCTCTGTTATGGGAGCTCTCTCCTCTGCCTGGGTGCTGGGCCTAAATTTATGAAAATGGACTCTTACAGTGGTGGCTGACGTGAAGCCTGATTCTCTGCTATGACATGAAGACTGATTCTCTGCTGACATGAAGCCAGATCCTCTGTTACGGGACCTCTCTCCTCTGCCTGGGTGCTGGGCCTAAACTTATGAAAATGGACTCTTACAGTGGTGGGTGACGTGAAGCCTGATTCTCTGCTATGACATGCAGACTAATTCTCTGCTGACATGAAGCCAGATTGTCTGTTACGGGACCTCTCTCCTCTGCCTGGGTGCTGGGCCTAAATTTATGACAATGGACTGTTGCAGTGGTGGGTGACGTGAAGCCTGATTCTCTGCTATGACATGCAGACTGATTCTCTGCTGACATGAAGCCAGATTGTCTGTTACGGGACCTCTCTCCTCTGCCTGTGTGCTGGGCCTAAATATATGCCAATGGACTGTTGCAGTGGTGGCTGACGTGAAGCCTCATTCTCTGCTATGACATGCAGACTAATTCTCTGCTGACATGAAGCCAGATCCTCTGTTACGGGACCTCTCTCCTCTGCCTGGGTGCTGGGCCTAAATTTATGAAAATGGACTCTTACAGTGGTGGGTGACGTGAATCCTGATTCTCTGCTATGACATGAAGACTGATTCTCTGCTGACATGAAGCCAGATTGTCTGTTACGGGACCTCTCTCCTCTGCCTGGGTGCTGGGCCTAAATATATGCCAATGGACTGTTCCAATGTTGGGTGACGTGAAGCCTGATTCTCTGCTATGACATGCAGACTAATTCTCTGCTGACATGAAGCCAGATTCTCTGTTACGGGACCTCTCTCCTCTGCCTGGGTTCCGGGGCCTAAATATCTGAGAATGGACTGTTCCAGTGGTGGGTGACGTGAAGCCAGATTCTCTGCTATGGGACCTCTCTCCAATTGATTTTGGTTAATTTTTATTTATTTAATTTTAATTTTAATTCATTTCCCTATCCACATTTGTTTGCAGGGGATTTACCTACATGTTGCTGCCTTTTGCAGCCCTCTAGCCCTTTCCTGGGCTGTTTTACAGCCTTTTTAGTGCCGAAAAGTTCGGGTCCCCATTGACTTCAATGGGGTTCGGGTTCGGGACGAAGTTCGGATCGGGTTCGGATCCCGAACCCGAACATTTTCGGGAAGTTCGGCCGAACTTCTCGAACCCGAACATCCAGGTGTTCGCTCAACTCTAGTATTAACCCCTGCAGAGCCATCGTTGTGTTTAACCCCTTGTACCCCGTATGGACAGTGATCAGTCAGACGGGTGGGTTGTTATATACTTGTATGTGTGAATTGTATAGATAGTTTATGGGTGGAATCTGGGAACGTGTAGTGTAGTTTAGGCTGTGTATTTACTGTATATCGTGTGCGTCAGGTATTAATGAATACTGTTATATTTGTACCCTTTGTGTAGCGTGTACTTGTTAGCGGTAGTGAGTTAGTTAGGCACATGCAGCTAGTATATTGATTAGTGTAAAGTATAGCGAAAGTATGTGTTATTGTTATATAAAGGTATAAATAGGTGGAGTCATCACTAGACGGCTCCTCTTATTTAGCAAAATTAATTATTGATATTCACATAATATTGGTGATTAATATTCCCCCTTTACATTGGCGAGTCAGGCCCACTGCTTAGATTTTGAAATCTGTGTTTGGTTTTGAGGTTAGAGGTCGGTTATACTGTAAATTATCAGGCAAGAGAGACGCGGTCAGCGGTCTGAGCGTCTAGGACCTGATAATTCGGACAGGTAACGCGACTCTTCCTCACAGCACCAAGCGCAGATCAAAATCTTTATCAGAGAATCTATAATTGTTCTGTGAATTAATATTTTGCTATTTGCTTTACACGGTCACGGAAGTCCAGCTGGTCACGGAAGAAGCAATCCGGGAAAATGGACTTCTTCCAAGCAGCTGCTAGGACGAAGAGGTACGGCCCCAAGGAGAAGATGGACGCTCATCAAACGGTGAGTATGGACTTCCCCACACTGCAACACTTGAGCAGACACAGCACATTTAAGTAGAAGGTAATGTAGAACAGAAGAAAGTAGCGGCACTCACCGGTGTGGTCAAAAAGGATTTGCAGCTTTATTTAATCCACGATAACATCAGGCAGGGGGTAGACAATTCACAGCACGCATTGATCAGCGGCGGCCGTTTCGCGCTAAGTGCGCTTCATCTGGCTGAACGTCAATGCGTGCTGGTGCACGACTCCTTTTTAAATGCTGGCGTGAACCGTTGTCATAGAAACTGACAACCCAGGTCACGTCAGCATAAAGGAGGTGGCTGAGACAACATACATATTAAAAACAATATAGAAACAATGCGGATGCAACATCCAAGGAATGCAAATATATTGGGCAGAAAAGAACCCTACATATTTGAGATATTACAAAAACGGACTTAAATCATTTCTATCATTAAGTCCTAATTCCCCTAGGGCTTGTGTACGTAATACCCATTTGGCTTCTCTCTGCAACAAGAGGTGGTGTCTATCTCCCCCTTGTGGGGGCGTGGATACAATTTCCAATCCAGAAAAAGAGATCAACTCGTATCACCATTATGAGCACTTCTAATATGTTCTATCAGTCTGGGGCAGCCTTTGCCAGTTTTGATAGAATTAAAGTGTTCTCTTATTCGTTCAAAGAGACATCTGATAGTTTTACCGATGTAGAAACGTCCACATGTGCACAACAATAAATAAACTACGTGAGTACTACGGCAGTTAATAAAGGTACTGACTGTGTGCCGGATACCGGCAAATTCAATCATCTTTTTCTGCGAATTATTGGTGCAAAGTGAACAGTTTCCACATCTGTAATTGCCTTTTGGTAGATTACTTTTAAGCCAGTTTTTCCTGCTATCTTTTTGGAGCCTACTCCTAACGAGTTTATCCTTGACAGTGTGACTCCTTCTAAAGGAGACGAGAGGTCTCTGTCCTGTCAGCTCATTTAGAGTTGCGTCCCTCCTTAAAACATCCCAGTTTTTAAATATGACTGATCGAATACGGTCAGCCATAGGGCTGTATTTAAAGGGGAACGCAAATCTAGTACCTCTAGATGGATCTGCATCTTTATCTTTTTTCTGGTTCTCGCCCCTCAAGAGATAATCCTGTGAGAAATTTTCCTCCACTCTTGCCATATCTCTATTGAGTGTGTACTCGGGATAGCCTCTTTTCACTAGACGTTGTTTAAGGTCATTAGCCTGTCTCCGATAACCGCTGTCTTTGCTATTTATACGTCTAAGTCTAATAAAAAAATTTTAACACTCCCTGGGTGGAAGCTGTCTTGGTGGAGCAAGGAGTTGGTCGCCGTGGGCTTACAAAAGCCCTCCGTGACCAACTCGTCGCCTTCCACCAGGACAGCCACATCCAGGAATTCCAACTTGTCTCCTCCAAAATTCATGGTGAAAGTCATGCCCACGTCATTTTTATTCATATAATCAACAAACTGATTGCACTCATCCTCTGTGCCTTCCCAGACTATGAATATATCATCCACAAAACGTAGATATGTCTTCAATTTAGACAGAAAAGGGTTATTAACAGAGTAAACATATCTGTCCTCTAGTCTGGAAAGGTACATATTGGCGAAAGTGCAGGAGACGGGGGTCCCCATAGCCGTGCCCAGCTTCTGCCTAAACCACTCGTCATCAAATTGGAATATGTTGTTGGTTAAGACAAACTTGAGCACCTCCCCTACAAACTCACAATATATAGGGCTCTTACCCAGGTTCGCCACGATGTCAAGGATCGCCTCTACACCGGCATCATGAGGGATGCGGGTGTAGAGGCTCTCCACATCGAGGGATACCAACTGGTAATTTTTTTGCCAACAGATTTCTTTCAGGGCCAATAAAAACTCATTGGTATCCCTGAGGTAGGCGGGGGCGCTACTGAGTACTGGTCTCAACAGCCAGTCCAAATGCTTGGACAGCACGTACAGCACTAGATCCTGGTGCGCTGAGCCGCCGCGAGTGGTGCCGCCCCCTATCTTATTTTGCAACTACTGTTTCGGACTGTTTCTTTGGGGCCTGAGCACACTACATAGTATCGGCTCATCAGCACAGAAGATTCTTACTTTGCAACTGTTTACACAGCATGGCTACAGAGGCATCCAGCCAATCCCTACTGGAAGGCAGACAAGGGGCAGAAGACTTTTTTACACAGTGCAATGCCAAGGACGCCCTGCAAAATTTGAGCACTCGCGCACTTGAAGTTAAAGTGGCGCAACTGGCAGATAAGGAGATACGTCTCTCCTGGACAGTTAAGTCACTTAAATCTTATAAAGAAAGTGGAAGAGTGCCCAGGGGCTTAAGGATATACAAAGTTCCTGCACAATTTGAACATGATGACTTGTTTTTAAAAGAATGGCAATCACTTCATATGGGCTTCTCTTTGCAAATACTAGAAATGGTATTGAAAAGAGATATAAAAGAATATGACATCATCAAAGGCGAACTCGATAAAGCACGAACAGAGTTAGAATCCAGACTGTCTGAAACCTTAATGGACTCCTTTGAAAAGAAACTAAGCAAGAAGTTAACTGTCATACAAGCAGAGGTTAAAGAACGAAAAAGAGATAAATTTGTAAGAGACAAACAAGATTATGATACCGGCACCATTTTTAACTGGAATACCGGGAAAAGATTTAACAAAAGACAACAAAGGAAGAAAATCCATCAACGCCAAAATAACGATTACTGGACAACAGACTCCGATTCCAGCATTTCGGATGATCCAGGCCATACGTCAGTTGATCCCGCAAGAGAGCCATGTGACCCTTTAGGAAAAGGATTAGAAGAGGAGGGAGGAAGATCAGGAAAAACAACAGGGGTCAGGAAATCGGGAAGAGAGAAGAAACAAGTCTCTTGGAGGAAGTAGATAGCCTCCTTCACCCCGAAGAAAGCCTAGTGATTAATCTATCAGGCCACCTGTTACCAACTGGGTGTGTTAAAATCCTGAATAAGGGACTTGGTAATAGCCTAACTGAAAAGTTTGATCCCGCAACCTTTGAGGTCGATTTGTTCAAAGCCACCCGTAAACTTTATCTGCATAAGCTTTTCAGGGACACCCCACAGAAGCTACCTACAACATTGGGAGAGTCACCACTCCAGATGGACTCTGGGGCCTTTCAAATATCTAATAAATTCAGTGAAGAGGAACAAGCTTGCCTAGAATTTCGAACTGGAATGGATACCACTGAGACATCCTCTTGTGATGTGTCCGTTGAACCATTCATTGGTGGAGTTAGATCCACCTTTTGCCCACCTATGCCCGCTGGGAGTAGCATTGATATCTTCCAATATCAAGTCATGAGGGATATTAAAGCGGTAATATATTCTACCGCCCAACCCAACATCACTACTGAGGAACAAAAAGCCCTACAATGGCTACGTTCACAGGAAGATATAATAGTGAAACCAGCGGACAAAGGGGGCAATATAGTCCTCATGTCCAGGGAATTTTATGTCAACGAAGCCCATAGACAATTGGGTGACACCGGGGTCTATGAAAGGTTGCGGGGGGATCCCCTGCCGAATGCCCAGCGACTGCTACAATCCCTCGTCAAGAAATATGTAGAGATTGGTTTTTTACCTAAAAATATGTTGGAAAAACTTGTCCCGCCATCACCAGCCAAGCCCTCATGGTATTTTCTTCCGAAGATCCACAAGTCGCTGAGCCACCCCCTGGGACGTCCTATCGTCGCGGGGATTGGCTCAGTGACTGAGCCTTTGTCCGAGTATTTGGACTGGCTGTTGAGACCAGTACTCAGTAGCGCCCCCGCCTACCTCAGGGATACCAATGAGTTTTTATTGGCCCTGAAAGAAATCTGTTGGCAAAATAATTACCAGTTGGTATCCCTCGATGTGGAGAGCCTCTACACCCGCATCCCTCATGATGCCGGTGTAGAGGCGATCCTTGACATCGTGGCGAACCTGGGTAAGAGCCCTATATATTGTGAGTTTGTAGGGGAGGCGCTCAAGTTTGTCTTAACCAACAACATATTCCAATTTGATGACGAGTGGTTTAGGCAGAAGCTGGGCACGGCTATGGGGACCCCCGTCTCCTGCACTTTCGCCAATATGTACCTTTCCAGACTAGAGGACAGATATGTTTACTCTGTTAATAACCCTTTTCTGTCTAAATTGAAGACATATCTACGTTTTGTGGATGATATATTCATAGTCTGGGAAGGCACAGAGGATGAGTGCAATCAGTTTGTTGATTATATGAATAAAAATGACATGGGCATGACTTACACCATGAATTTTGGAGGAGACAAGTTGGAATTCCTGGATGTGGCTGTCCTGGTGGAAGGCGACGAGTTGGTCACGGAGGGCTTTTGTAAGCCCACGGCAACCAACTCCTTGCTCCACCACGACAGCTTCCACCCAGGGAGTGTTAAAAAAGCCGTACCATACGGACAATTTATTAGACTTAGACGTATAAATAGCAAAGACAGCAGTTATCGGAGACAGGCTAATGACCTTAAACAACGTCTAGTGAAAAGAGGCTATCCCGAGTACACACTCAATAGAGATATGGCAAGAGTGGAGGAAAATTTCTCACAGGATTATCTCTTGAGGGGCGAGAACCAGAAAAAAGATAAAGATGCAGATCCATCTAGAGGTACTAGATTTGCATTCCCCTTTAAATACAGCCCTATGGCTGACCGTATTCGATCAGTCATATTTAAAAACTGGGATGTTTTAAGGAAGGACGCAACTCTAAATGAGCTGACAGGACAGAGACCTCTCGTCTCCTTTAGAAAGAGTCACACTGTCAAGGATAAACTCGTTAGGAGTAGGCTCCAAAAAGATAGCAGGAAAAACTGGCTTAAAAGTAATCTACCAAAAGGCAATTACAGATGTGGAAACTGTTCACTTTGCACCAATAATTCGCAGAAAAAGATTATTGAACCTGCCGGTATCCGGCACACAGTCAGTACCTTTATTAACTGCCGTAGTACTCACGTAGTTTATTTATTGTTGTGCACATGTGGACGTTTCTACATCGGTAAAACTATCAGATGTCTCTTTGAACGAATAAGAGAACACTTTAATTCTATCAAAACTGGCAAAGGCTGCCCCAGACTGATAGAACATATTAGAAGTGGATTGGAAATTGTATCCACGCCCCCACAAGGGGGAGATAGACACCGCCTCTTGTTGCAGAGAGAAGCCAAATGGGTATTACGTACACAAGCCCTAGGGGAATTAGGATTTAATGATAGAAATGATTTAAGTCCGTTTTTGTAATATCTCAAATATGTAGGGTTCTTTTCTGCCCAATATGTGTGCATTCCTTGGATGTTGCATCCGCATTGTTTCTATATTGATTTTAATATGTATGTTGTCTCAGACACCTCCTTTATGCTGACGTGACCTGGGTTGTCAGTTTCTATGACAACGGTTCACGCCAGCATTTAAAAAGGAGTCGTGCACCAGCACGCATTGACGTTCAGCCAGATGAAGCGCACTTAGCGCGAAACGGCCGCCGCTGATCAATGCGTGCTGTGAATTGTCTACCCCCTGCCTGATCTTATCGTGGATTAAATAAAGATGCAAATCCTTTTTGACCACACCGGTGAGTGCCGCTACTTTCTTCTGTTCTACATTACCTTCTACTTTGATCGCATCTGTATAGCTGAGCACCGCCGCCTGTGTGTGTCCTCCTTAGCCACGTACAGCACTAGATCCTGGTGCGCTGAGCCGCCGCGAGTGGTGCCGCCCCCTATCTTATTTTGCAAATACAGCACATTTAACCCCATCCTCCCCACCACATACAAGTCAGCAGAAATGCTGTGGTCCAATTTGTTGGCACAGGCTTGTAGTTATGACAAGCTTTGTGTGAACAAACGGACGGTGTTAAACAAGGTCACTAAACGGCTTCAGATGCTGGCCAAACTCGTTCATACGTTTGAGGATAGCATCTGTAAGCCAAAGGAAGTGGCGCTGGTGTCTCAGTCAACGGAGACAATTACAAATAGCCAAATAGAATTTTTCATAACTTTGCTCATCTTTACCGGTATACTTTTGTCAAGACACACTTGGCTCTCTATCCATTGGTTATTTTACATTTTAACCACTCTGGATCTTGGGGGCAACAGCCATGCTAGCACCTGTTTCTGCTAGAGAATTAACATCCCTTTAAACTATTTGTTAAAAAGTGACATTTTTTTAGGTGCCTTATAATCCAGGGACAAAATAGCTGAGAGGGAGACATCCACGTAAAAAGTCCTGGGCCCCCTATAGGTGGAGTCTGAGCCATTCCCTGGGCAGTTTACCAGTTGGCCAAACAAGCTTAGGTAGCTTCTCAATGTCCAGCAACTGAAACTTCCAGTACCAGTGAGGCCTCAGATAGGTCACTTCCAGGAATACAGCTGGCTACAAAGGAACTTGTGAACTACTGAATGGAACTTGTGGTTCCTCTGCGAAGGATCTTAATGTCATCTCTAATTTATAATAGAACAATGGATGAAGTACTTCACAAAAATAACCACATTTCAAGTAGTAATCACGGAGATGCGGAACAGAGGCACGGATTGGAGGCCCACAAAAAGCACTAAGGAGTGCTTCTGTGGGTTTTCTCTCCGTGCCTCCGCACTGCAAAAAAGTAGTCCATGTACTACTTGCGGACCGACGGATGCGGATCGCGAACCCCATTCAAGTGAATGGGTCTGCGATCTACATGCGGCTGCCCCGCGTTTGGTGCCCATGCATTGAAGACTGCAATTTGTGGTCCGCAGCACAGGCCCGACCAGCATGCGGTCATGTGCATGAGCCCTTAGACATATTATGCTAGAACACCTTGCAGGATATATGGAAAGAAATATTGGAAATATTATAGATATTCACCAAGTGAATATACTGTATAAAAGGAAATACATTTATATCTATATTTTGAAACTAGCCAAGAGTTGGCAGTAGCACAAGGTGTTCACTAACTCTCTAAGGATCTCATAACCTTTAAGGTGGTAAGAGAGACAATAGCTCAATGCAGATTCCAAAGCAAGGAAACCATGTACAGGTCCTTCTAAAAAAAAAATAGCATATTGTGATAAAGTTAATTATTTTCTGTAATGTACTGATAAACATTAGACTTTCATATATTTTAGATTCATTACACACAACTGAAGTAGTTCAAGCCTTTTATTGTTTTAATATTGATGATTTTGGCATACAGCTCATGAAAACCCAAAATTCCTATCTAAAAAAATTTGCATATTTCATCCGACCAATAAAAGAAAAGTGTTTTTAATGCAAAAAAAGTCAATCTTCAAATAATTATGTTCAGTTATGCACTCAATACTTGGTCAGGAATCCTTTTGCAGAAATGACTGCTTCAATGCGGCGTGGCATGGAGGCAATCAGCCTGTGGCACTGCTGAGGTGTTATGGAGGCCCAGGATGCTTTGATAGCAGCCTTAAGCTCATCCAGAGTGTTGGGTCTTGCGTCTCTCAACTTTCTCTTCCCAATATCCCACATATTCTCTATGGGGTTCAGGTCAGGAGAGTTGGCAGGCCAATTGAGCACAGTAATACCATGGTCAGTAAACCATTTACCAGTGGTTTTGGCACTGTGAGCAGGTGCCAGGTCGTGCTGAAAAATGAAATCTTCATCTTCATAAAGCTTTTCAGCAGATGGAAGCATGAAGTGCTCCAAAATCTCCTGATAGCTAGCTGCATTGACACTGCCCTTGATAAAACACAGTGGACCAACACCAGCAGCTGACATGGCACCCCAGACTATCACTGACTGTGGGGACTTGACACTGGACTTCAGGCATTTTGGCATTTCCCTCTCCCCAGTCTTCCTCCAGACTCTGGCACCTTGATTTCCGAATGACATGCAAAATATGCTTTCATCCAAAAAAAGTACTTTGGACTACTGAGCAACAGTCCAGTGCTGCTTCTCTGTAGCCCAGGTCAGGCGCTTCTGCCGCTGTTTCTGGTTCAAAAGTGGCTTGACCTAGGGAATGCA
Source organism: Bufo gargarizans (assembly GCF_014858855.1). Taxonomy (NCBI): domain Eukaryota; kingdom Metazoa; phylum Chordata; class Amphibia; order Anura; family Bufonidae; genus Bufo; species Bufo gargarizans. Next base: position 207,636,503 of record NC_058080.1, read on the forward strand.
GCACCTGTAGCCCATTTCCTGCACACGCCTGTACACGGTGGCTCTGGATGTTTCTACTCCAGACTCAGTCCACTGCTTCCGCAGGTCCCCCAAGGTCTGGAATCGGTCCTTCTCCACAATCTTCCTATGGGTCCTGTCACCTCTTCTCGTTGTGCAGCGTTTTCTGCCACACTTTTTCCTTCCCACATACTTCCCACTGAGGTGCCTTTATACAGCACTCTGGGAACAGCCTATTCGTTCAGAAATTTCTTTCTGTGTCTTGCTTGAGGGTGTCAATGATGGCCTTCTGGACAGCAGTCAGGTCGGCAGTCTTACCCATGATTGCGGTTTTGAGTAATGAACCAGGCTGGGAGTTTTTAAAAGCCTCAGGAATCTTTTGCAGGTGTTTAGAGTTAATTAGTTGATTCAGATGATTAGGTTAATAGCTCGTTTAGAGAACCTTTTAATGATATGCTAATTTTTTTTGATAGGAATTTTGGGTTTTCATGAGCTGTATGCCAAAATCATCAATATTAAAACAATAAAAGGCTTGAACTACTTCAGTTGTGTGTAATGAATCTAAAATATATAAAAAGTCTAATGTTTATCAGTACATTACAGAAAATAATGAACTTTATCACAATATGCTAATTTTTTTAGAAGGATCTGTATATAAGGTTTATCAGAATAAATCAGCATATTGCAAACATGTCCAAAACATAGCTACCACATTAGAGGACAAAACACAGTCAATGTAAGATACTCTTACTTCTATGAGGCTGTTTAAGAGGAAATAAACAATGAAGCTGCTTATACACTGAACAAAAATATAAATGCAACACTTTCGGTTTTGCTCCTATTTTGCATGAGCTGAACTCAAAGATCTGAAACATTTTTTAAATACACAAAAGACCCATTACTCTCAAATATTGTTCACAAATCTGTCTAAATCTGTTAGTGAACACTTCTCCTTTGCCGAGATAATCCAACCCACCTCACAGGTGTGACATATCAAGGTGCTGATTAGACAGCATGAATATTGCACAGGTGTGCCTTAGACTTCCCACAATAAAAGTCCACTCTAAAATGTGCACGGTTTTGCCTTACTTTTGGGGGTCAGAAAACCAGTCAGTATCTGATGTGGCCACCATTTGCCTCACGCAGTGCAACACATCTCCGCCGCATAGAGTTGATCAGGTTGTTGATTGTGGCCTTTGGAATGTTGGTCCACTCCTCTTCAATAGCTGTGTGAAGTTGCTGAATATTGTCAGGAACTGGAACACGCTATCGTATACGCTGATCCAGAGCATCCCAAACATGCTCAATGGGTGACATGTCCGGTGAGTATGCTGGCCATGCAAGAACTGGGATGATTTTTTCCAGGAATTGTGTACAGATCCTTGCAATATGGGGCTGTGCATTATCATGCTTCAACATGAGGTGATGGTTGTGGATGAATGGCATAACAATGAGCCTCAGGATCTCGTCACGGTATCTCTGTGCATTCAAAATGACATCAATAAAATGCACCTGTGTTCGTTGTCCATAACATACGCCTGCCCATACCATAACCTCATCGCCACCATGGGCCACTCGATCCACAATGTTTTGGTCAGCAAACTGCTCACCTACATGACGTCACACATGCTGTCTGCCATCTGCCCTGAACAGTGAAAACCGGGACTCATCCATGAACAGAACGCCTCTCCAACGTGCCAGACGCCATTGAATGTGAGCATTTGCCCACTCAAGTTGGTAATGAAGTCATACTGCAGTCAGGTCCAGACCCCAATGAGGATGACTAGCATGCAGATGAGCTTCCCTGAGATGGTTTCTGACAGTTTGTGGAGAAATTTGTTGGTTATGCAAACCAATTGTTGCTTTAGCTGTCTGGGTGGCTGGTCTCAGACGATAATGGAGATGAACATGCTGTCACCACCAGACATCTGAGAAGCTCTGACAGATGCCTTTCAGAACCTCCTCCTTGAGCTTCCTTTGTTTTGCTTTCAGTTCCTCATCTCGTTAGCCTCTCTCAGCTGTCATGTAGTTGTACTGATTGCATCCCTTTAAATTCCTCCCCATAGTGCATCAGTTTGCGGTTTCTATTACTTCCTAGAGTGTGTGTGCGTGCTGATCCTACTTCTCAGTCTTCTACAAGATAAGTGTTGTGCATTCATTTGTGTTTTTCTATTTGCTGGATCCCAGGTGACCCTGACTTCCTCCGTATCTAGTGTAGGGAGCCGGTGGTCGTGTCCCCTCACTATTATAGGGTGTTCAGGTGTTATACAGTCGAGGTACGAGGATATGCGATCATCTACCATTGGGATTTTCGCATAGGCTGAGCAGTCAGGGAGAGTGCCAGGTCTGATGCAGGGGTCTCCCTTTTTGTTTCTTAGTTTTGGATCCAGTGAGTCGTATATGCATTTTGTGTTGTCTTGTTTCCTGTACACCTTCCGTGACACATGCTGGATGTCGAGGTCCTGGGCTGGTGTGGTTACACGTGGTCTGCAGTTGTGAGGCCGGTTGGATGTACTACCAAATTCTCTGAAACGCCTTTGGAGACGGGTTATGATAGAGAAATTAATATTCATTCCACTGGCAACAGCTCTGGTAGACATTCCTGCAGTCAGCATGCCAATTGCACGCTCCCTCAATTGTTGGGAAATCTGTGGCATTGTGCTGTGTGATCAAACTGCACATTTCAGAGTGGCTTTTATTGTGGGTAGTCTAAGGCACACCTGTGCAATACTAATGCTGTCTAATCAGCACGTTGATATGCCACACTTGTGAGGTGGGATGGATTATCTCGGCAAAGGAGAAGTGCTCACTAACAAAGATTTAGACAGATTTGTGAACAATATTTGAGTGTAATGGGTCTTTTGTGTATATATAAAATGTTTCAGATCTCTGAGTTCAACTCATGAAAAATGGCAGCAAAACCGAAAGTGTTGCGTTTATATTTTTGTTCAGTGTATTTTAGCAGAATTTGCTCATTACTCTAGAAACAAAGTGAATGAATGCAATAATAGTAAAGATTGTGGCAGGTAGATAATCCTGAGTTATTCCTGTAATCCAGAGTCTAGAAATGACCTGAAAAATAAAGGAAATATGATTGTCTGCTAGTCCACCTGTCCTACCAGAGTTAGGACAGAAAAAAACACGAGCAGAGTTTAGGCACAGTCGTTATAGGATTACCACTCATTAAAAGGACCAAGTTATCTATCAGCCCGCAATGCGGAAAACTCCTCATCCTTGTGCTGCTATAAGGGACATACAGTAAGGACATGAGGCGAAAAAAAACTCTATTGTGTTTGGACATTTGAATATACGGTATACTTACATAACTATATACATGCCTATATGTATATGTACCATACTATGCCATACACTACAGTACACTTTTCTTTCAATTACTTCTGGAAATATTCTGAAAGCATGTTTACTAACCTCTTTGCTTCTGTTCTCTGTGTAAACGCTTCATCTTTTCCTCCAGCACAGTACCAGTGCACGATACGTTACTTGACAGATTATTATTTTTTTTTTCAAGCAGCTTTTGATAATTGAAGTAGAGAATTGCTAATGGCCACTTGGATGGAACAATTTCACTTTTAGGAAGTTACAAAAAACAGTCAATCTTATTCTATTCGTCATTGTCTTTAAACTGTTTGACAGTTTTGATAGCCCATTATAACAGATACAATTTTATTTCTGGTACATTTCAGCAAATATGACAAAGTTATGACAATAAGTCAAATGCAATAGATCTTTTGGACATTGTCTGTTTATAGATCATTATTTTGGTATCTATGATATAGACTTTTTTTTATGTTAATGTGTATTCAACAGAATTTTATTTTCCCATTTCCTTTTAATTTAAATGTCTCCAAGTCTGATGGCTGTGTGAAGTTATGAAAGGCTATGAAGGTTTTGTAGCATTCCATATTTTCACATAATTGCCATAGTGTTGGGCACTCTAATACTTTTATTTATTTCTTATTGAGTTGTAAATAAAAAACATAATTTTGATGGATTCAATACTTTTCTAACATGGTTTCAATTTGTTGACTTAATGGGCCAAATGTACTTATCCTTTCTAATATTTAGGCAGCATAAACTTTGAGGGTAATGTATTATTAGTTAAAAACTTCAAAATTTTAAATTAGAAATCCAAAGTCTGGTTTGATACGAGATACCAGCTGGTACCAAGCCCGACTTCGGATTCCTAATTTTAAATGTTTTTAAAGATGTAGAAATGAATACCAAATTAATTCACCAAAGTCTTGCATGACTTCTGGTGAAACGAAGTTTGGCTCCAATGTATGGAGACAGGTTTCTGTACAGCATTAAAATCAAAGTGTTTGACTGAATCAACTTCAGATTGATGATTCAAAGCTCCATTCGCTCAACAGTAATTGTGACCTTTTGCAAAAGTCACTATGGACAGACTAATGGAGCGTTTGTCATAAATATGATTAGACTTTAGAATGAAAAATGTTCATGCAACAAAGTTAACAATTGAAGTGTGAAATTTTATAAATTTGTTGCAAAAATAAAATAAAATATTCAGGCCAAAATTAAATATGCTTCAACTGCCCTCAAAAGTGGTATGTAACAGGTTTATATTTTTTTTCTGAAAAGATTCAGAAAGAATATTATCCTAGAAGAAGAGAGAAACCCACACATAATACTCTGCTGGAAATAAGATGTGCAATCTAGTTCTCTTCTGAAAAGGACAAGGGTACTGGGAGTCTCAAGAGAAAATTGCACTGTAGCTGAATGACCTTGGAGGTACTCCTAGGGTGTTCCTTCTCATTAAGGAAACCAAGTCTATATGAGGAGTATTATAAGCCAAGCAATGCTGCTCAGCCTTTCTCAGAAAAAAAAATATGTATGAAAATGTTAGTATCTTATATCTGCTGGCATCAGAAAAGCATAGTGGGGGGAATTTAGTAAACTGGTATAAAGGAAAAATGGCTTAGTTGTCCTTAGCAACCAGAGTCCGCCTTTCATTTTTCAAATATGCTCTTAAAAATTAAAGGTGGGGTCTAATTGGTTACTATGGCCAACATAGTTTTCCATTTCACCAGTTTTGATAAATCTCCCCTAGTTTATTTTTATTTTTTTTGGAAGGTAAACTAGTTTGTATAATTGTGTTTTTTGGGAAAGATATATTTAAATTAGCAGAGCAGCGTTGGCCTGACTACAATACTCCAGTCCTCATACATACTCCCTAATGAGAAAGAGCACCCTTACGAATACTCCAAAGGCCACGCAGCTCAGCAAGGCATTTTTTTTTTTTGTGGCATTTAGTACCTCTTGTCCTTGTTGAAGGACAACTGAATTGCATGTCTCATTCAAAGAGGTATAATACTGGGTCACTCAGCAGGGTCATAGCTAAAGGCTCTTGGTCCCCCCTTCCCTCAGAGATTTGTGGCCAGGGGCACAGAAGTACATAGCCTTCGTGATGCCTGAGGCAAAAATTGAAACTGTACCACCCTCCTATACCAATTTCTTGACCTAACCCCTTTCCTGCCTGTTTAACACCACACCAGTTTTTTTTTCCTTTGCTTGCAACACTTAACTTGACACACATCATAGGAAGGAGGGGTAGTGTGAGTGATGCTGTGCCCTGCTGCTGTTGGGGAAAGGACCGTGTCCATGGAGGCAGAGGTAGAGGAGGCAAATTGACCCAGTGGGCCATGAAAGACTAGGACTGCCCCTGCCCATAACAGCTGCTCCAGGGGTCCACCGTGGAGTGCAGCTTGCCACACAGCTGTAATCTCAAGGAGTGGCCTGCATTTTCCACAATATGAGAGTACAAGTCACTACTACAATTGTACTGCAGTGACAGCACCGCCAGCAACATGGCCAGGTGGGGGTTAAGCTAGTCTAAAACGAGCTTAACGAGCACTTATAGAATGAGCACTGTTTCATATCAACTTGTCATAATTGTTCTTGATTTCTTCTACATTGATACAATGTAAACAGTCTCTTATTTTAAAAACAAATAAAAAGATAATTAAAAAGAAAAGAATAACATCACTCTTTTGGCCCATCCTGCATGTTCCCCTGATCTAAATCCAATTGAGAACCTTTGGGGATGGATGGCAAGCGAAGTTTGCAAAAATGGACAATAGTTCCAGACAGTAGATGGCCTTCGTGCTGCCGTCTTCACCACTTGGAGAAATGTTCCCACTGACCTCATGGAAAGCTTGCATCAAGCATGCCGAAATGAATTTTTGAAGTGATAAACAATAACGGCGGAGCTACTCATTACAGAGTTCATGTTTGGAAGTTAAATTTCTGTTTTGGGGGGGTTTATTTTTTTTTGGGAGGTGTGGTCCTAAACTTTTGATCAGCTGAAAAACAGCCTGTTTTAGTTTATTCGTTGTTTTCATTAAATTGAATGCTCAAAACATGTTTTGACTCACTCCCATTTCTTCTTGTTGCATGTTGAAGCTCTACTTGGAACTTTGTTAAGATCCAGCCATGCTAAATATGATTTTTTGCAATTTTTCAAGTGGTCTTAAACTTTTGATCACGACTGTATTTCACACAAGTCCTCAACAGGGAATATCTCTTGACTATCTGCCATGAGCATGTTGGGGTTTTCTTGCCATTTCTTAGGAAAAAGCAAGGCACCCTGGTAGGAAGGGGCAGTGAGGACTGAGAGGGCTCCACTGAAAGCCTTCTTTGGGGCTGCAAGGAGGAGGAGAAGGAGAATGCTTTGAGTCCTGGCTCCACAGAACATTGTCATACTCTGAAATCACCTCTATGTCATCCTGCTGTGACTGAAAGGAGGAGTGAGCCATTCAATCCACAATTCTCATCCCATTTCTCCTCAACTATAATGCTTCACCTTTCAGAAGCCAGCAGGGAAAACTGAGTCCTACTATTACTACTTCTGGCCAGATAGTTGGTGCTGCTACTATCCACCTTCTGGCTCTGGGTCTTTCGTTTGTTACCCTTCCATAGCCCAGACATTATTGGGCAATAATGTTGTGCACTACTCTGTGTATTGGTGTACCAAAATTACTCTGTGTATTGGTAGCCCAAAATTGTATACTTTTTTGTGATACCCTGGGTATTGGTGTAGTTTGCTGCTAGTTTGAATATAGTTAGAGATGAACAAAGTTTTGAAAAATTCAATTCAGCTGCTTTGTCGAACTTCAGCAAGAAATTCCATTGTTTTCAAACTACTTTGTAACAAATCACTTTCTATTGTATGGAGCTAGCAAAATGACAGGGAACAACATAAGGGCCCCCGACACCCATCATTTAACCTCTCAGGTGCCGAATACATATGATTGTGGCATATGCAACTCACATTAACCTGTTGGGGGATAATCAGAGGTTTAAAAAAAAAAATTGACTTCCATCATCCACTGCCATTGGCTGCTCCCCCTCCCCCCCCAACATTTTCAGTGGGGTAAGTATCTTACCTGTGAGGGGCCCAAAACATTGGGGGGCTGTTGGAAACATAGGACAACCTCTTTTATATTGTGTTAACACTCACAGGTAAATTGTTACCCTAGTGTGTATTGGTGTACTGATCACCTATATGCTGGTTTCATTTAATTCAATAACTACTCCCTGTCACAACCAGACAGCTGAGAAGCTCTGACAGAGGCCTTTCAGAACCTCCTCCTTGAGTTTTCTTTGTTGTGGTATTCAGTTCCTCATCTCGTTAGCCTCTCTCAGCTGTCATGTAGTTGGACTGATTGCTTCCCTTTAAATTCCTCCCCATAATGCTTTACTGGGCGGCTTATACTTCTTCCTGGAGTGTGTGTGCATGCTGATCCTGTTTCCCAGTCTGCTACAAAGTTAAGTGCTGTACGTTTATCTGTTATTTCCTGTTTGCTGGATCCCAGGTGACCCTGACTCCCTCCGTGTCTGGTGTAGGGAGCCGGTGGACGTGTCCCCTCACTATTGTAGGGTGTTCAGGGGTTATATAGTCGAGGTACGTGGATATGCAACCATCCACCTTTGGGATCTTTGCATAGGCTGAGCAGCCAGGGAAAGTGCTAGGCCTTGTGCAGGGGTCTCCCTTTTGGTTCCTTAGCTTTGAATCCAGTGAGTCATATATGCATGTTGCTTTGTCTTGTTTCCTGTACACCGTCCGTGACATTATAAGCCGCCAAAACCGTCTCAATCATGGATCCGGTTTCACTTTTGGCTGAACGCCTTCAGGGTCTTTCATTGGAGGTAGCTGATCTCCGCAGGACTTTTTCTCAGCTTCAAGTGACCGGTTCAGCTGGCGTTCATGGAGTTTGTTCTGAGCCTAAGATCTCGCTCCCGGATACGTTTTCCGGGGTAGTGAGAATTTTGGGCGTTTTAGAGAGGCTTGCAAACTCCATTTTCACCTTCTTCCCCATTCCTCTGGTGATGAGGAATGGAGGGTGGGGATGATTATATCGCTGCTCAGGGGTAACGCTCAGTCCTGGGCCTTTTCGCTGTCGGAGGGGGCACGGCCCCTCCGTTAAGTGGATGAATTCTTTTTAGCCCTGGGTCAGATATATGATGCTCCGGATCGTATTGCTCTGGCTGAGTCTAGACTACGTCTATTATGCCAGGGTAAACAATCCGCAGAGATATACTGCTCAGAATTTCGGAGATGGGCAGCTGATACTGGTTGGAATGATGCTGCACTCCGAAGTCAATTTTGCCATGGTCTTTCAGAGGGATTGAAAGATGCATTTGCCTTTCATGAAAGGCCTATTTCCTTGGACTCTGCTATGTCTCAGGCCGTTCGTATTGACAGGCGTCTTAGAGAGAGAGGAGAGATCTCTCCTTCCTGTCATACTCAGTCCCAGGACAGTGCAGCGGTCCCATTCTGTGCGCACAGGTCTCAGTCGCTCTCAGCCCCTTCTGAGCAGGAGCCCATGCAGCTGGGGTTGATTGCTTCTGACAATGGAAGATTCAGCCCGCATGGGAGGGTTTGTTTTTGTTGTGGAGGTATAAATCATTTGGCAAATGTTTGTCCCTCTAGGAGATTCAGGCAGTTCTCTGGGAGTAATAAAGAAACAAAGAGGAAAAAAGCTTTTAAAAATGTTCCGTCTGTTACTATTGGCAGGGTTGAGGCGGAAATTGAAGGTTTTCCATTTGCTTGTAGTTCCCGTTTTGTCCTGCCTGCTAGGGTGGCGCTAGAGAGCAAGAGCATTTTTTGTGAGATTTTTGTGGATAGTGGAGCAGCGGTCAATCTCATTGATAGTCAATTTGCAATAACTCATGGTTTCCAGGTGTGCACTTTGGGAAAGGATATTCCTGTTTTTGCTATTGATTCCGCTCCACTTTCTCAGAAATCATCAAAGGGCATAGTTCACAATATCCGTTTAATTGTGAGTGATGCTTATGATGAGGATGTGTCATGTTTCGTCCTTAGCGGGTTGCCTACTCCTCTAGTGTTGGGGCTACCCTGGCTCACTAAACATAATCCCACCATTGATTGGCAAGCGAGGCAAATAAATGGTTGGAGTGACTTTTGCAGAGAGAATTGCCTCACGACATCTGTTTCTGAGGTTGCTACTAAGACTGTACCATCTTTTCTCTCTGAATTTTCGGATGTCTTCTCTGAGAGTGGAGTTCAGGATTTGCCCTCGCACAGGGAGTACGATTGCCCTATTAATCTCATCCCAGGCGCCAAGCTGCCTAAATCTTGTTTATACAATCTTTCCCAACCTGAAAGGATCGCTATGCGTGCTTATATCTCTGAGAGTCTGAGAAAAGGACACATACGACCCTCGAAGTCACCTGTTGCCGCTGGTTTTTTCTTTGTTAAGAAAAAAGATGGTTCGTTAAGACCTTGTCTGGATTTCAGGGAGCTGAACAGTATCACTATTTGTGACCCTTCTCCGCTTCCTCTAATCCCGGACCTGTTTTACCAGGTTGTTGGGGCTAAAGTCTTTTCCAAATTAGATCTAAGAGGGGCATATAACCTGGTCAGGGTCAGAGATGGAGACGAATAGAAGACGGCCTTCAATACCCCTGAGGGACATTTTGAAAATTTGGTTATGCCTTTTGGCTTGATGAATGCCCCAGCCGTTTTTCAGCATTTCGTGAACAGCATTTTTTATCATTTGATGGGAAAATTTGTATTAGTGTATTTGGATGACATTTTGATTTTTTCTCCTGATTTCAAAACTCATAAGGAACATTTACGTCAGGTCTTGCTCATTCTGCGGGAGAATAAATTATATGCGAAACTGGGAAAATGTGTGTTTGCGGTTCCAGAAATTCAATTTCTGGGGTTTCTTCTCTCCGCTTCTGGTTTTCGCATGGACCCCGAGAAGGTCCGCGCTGTGCTTGAGTGGGCGCTTCCTGAGAATCAGAAGGCGCTGATGCGTTTTTTGGGCTTTGCCAATTATTACAGGAAGTTTATTTTGAATTATTCCTATATTGTTAAACCACTCACTGATTTGACCAGAAAGGGGGTAGATTTTTCTTCTTGGTCGGTAGAGGCGCGTAAGGCTTTTTCTAATATCAAGGAGAGTTTTGCTTCCGCTCCCATCTTGGTGCAACCTGATATTTCTTTACCCTTCATAGTTGAGGTTGATGCTTCTGAGGTGGGTGTGGGTGCGGTCTTGTCTCAGGGTTCCTCTCCTGCCAAATGGCGACCGTGTGCATTTTTCTCGAAAAAAACTCTCCTCCGCAGAGAGAAATTACGATGTGGGAGATAGGGAATTGTTGGCCATCAAGTTGGCTTTTGAGGAATGGCGCCATTGGCTGGAGGGAGCCAGACACCCTATTACCGTGTTTACTGACCATAAAAATCTGGCCTACTTGGAGTCAGCCAAGCGTCTGAACCCGAGACAGGCCAGATGGTCTTTGTTCTTTTCAAGATTTAATTTTGTTGTCACGTTCCGCCCTGGAGTTAAGAATGTGAAGGCAGATGCCCTGTCACGTTGTTTTCCGGGAGGCGGGAATTTTGAAGACCCGAGTCCCATTTTGGCTGAAGGTGTGGTGGTCTCTGCTCTTTTTTCAGAATTGGAGGCAGAGGTGCAGGCAGCCCAGTCAGAGGCTCCTGATTTTTGTCCTCCTGGGAGGTTGTTTGTGCCTCTCGCTTTAAGACACAAGATTTTTAAGGAACACCACGATACGGTCCTTGCTGGACACCCGGGGGCAAGAGCCACACTGGATCTCATCGCTCGGAGATTCTGGTGGCCTGCGCTTCGTAAGTCGGTTGAGGGTTTTGTGGCAGCCTGCGAGACTTGCGCTCGTGCCAAAGTCCCTCATTCACGGCCATCAGGTCCTCTCCTTCCCTTACCCATTCCTTCCCGTCCTTGGACACATCTGTCCATGGACTTCATAACGGACCTGCCTCGTTCCTCGGGGAAGACTGTGATTCTGATGGTGGTGGACCGTTTTAGCAAAATGGTGCATTTCATCCCTTTTCCTGGTTTGCCCAATGCTAAGACGCTGGCGCAGGCATTTATTGATCACATTGTCAAATTGCACGGTATTCCTTCAGACATAGTCTCTGATAGGGGCACGCAGTTTGTTTCCAGATTCTGGAAGGCTTTCTGTTCTCGCTTGGGGGTTCGGTTGTCATTCTCTTCTGCTTTCCACCCGCAGTCGAATGGCCAGACAGAGCGCGTCAATCAGAATCTGGAGACATATCTGCGCTGTTTTGTGGCGGAGAATCAAGAGGATTGGTGTTCTTTTTTGTCCCTTGCTGAGTTTGCTTTAAATAACCGTCGTCAGGAGTCCTCTGATAAGTCACCATTTTTTGGTGCATATGGGTTTCATCCGCAGTTTGGGACTTTCTCGGGAGAGGGGTCTTCTGGTTTACCTGATGAGGACAGATTCTCCTCGTCTTTGTCATCTATTTGGCAAAAGATTCAGGATAATCTAAAGAGCATGAGTGAGAGATATAAGCGTGTGGCAGATAAGAGACGTGTGCTTGGTCCGGACCTGAATGTTGGTGATCTGGTGTGGTTGTCTACCAAGAATATCAAATTGAAGGTTCCCTCCTGGAAGTTGGGTCCTAGGTTTATTGGGCCTTACAAAATCCTGTCTGTCATCAATCCTGTTGCCTAGCGTCTTGATCTTCCTCAGACTTGGAAGATCCATAATGTTTTTCATAAGTCCTTATTGAAACCTTATGTTCAACCCATTGTACCCTCGCCTTTGCCTCCTCCTCCAATTATGGTTGATGGGAATCTTGAATTTCAGGTCTCTAGGATTGTGGATTCTCGTCTTGTCCGCGGTTCTCTTCAGTACCTTGTTCATTGGGAGGGTTATGGTCCTGAGGAGAGGATGTGGGTCCCAGTGACGGACATTAAAGCCTCTCATCTCATCAGGGCTTTCCATAGGTCCCATCCTGAGAAGGTGGGTTCTGAGTGTCCGGAGTCCACTCGTAGAGGGAGGGGTACTGTCACAACCAGACAGCTGAGAAGCTCTGACAGAGGCCTTTCAGAACCTCCTCCTTGAGTTTTCTTTGTTGTGGTATTCAGTTCCTCATCTCGTTAGCCTCTCTCAGCTGTCATGTAGTTGGACTGATTGCTTCCCTTTAAATTCCTCCCCATAATGCTTTACTGGGCGGCTTATACTTCTTCCTGGAGTGTGTGTGCATGCTGATCCTGTTTCCCAGTCTGCTACAAAGTTAAGTGCTGTACATTTATCTGTTATTTCCTGTTTGCTGGATCCCAGGTGACCCTGACTCCCTCCGTGTCTGGTGTAGGGAGCCGGCGGTCGTGTCGCCTCACTATTGTAGGGTGTTCAGGGGTTATATAGTCAAGGTACGTGGATATGCAACCATCCACCTTTGGGATCTTTGCATAGGCTGAGCAGCCAGGGAAAGTGCTAGGTCTTGTGCAGGGGTCTCCCTTTTGGTTCCTTAGCTTTGGATCCAGTGAGTCATATATGCATGTTGCTTTGTCTTGTTTCCTGTACACCGTCCGTGACACCCCCTCACCCAAAAAAAAATAAAAAAGTGTGATTACACTTACCGGTAATCTGTTTTTCTTGCGCCTATGACAGCACCCCTGGATAGTGACCGCCTCCTCCTCAGGACAGGAAACAGGAACCACGACCGCTTTAAAAGGAGGGACCATCCCCCTTCACACCAGTACTATTTCAGTAACTAAGGAAAAACAATCATCTAATAATAATAACAACTTTTACTATTTCTTCATGTTTTTTTTTTTTTATTTGGGAAGGGAATTAACCAGGTGCTGTCATAGGCTCAAGGAAAACAGATTACCGGTAACTGTAATCATACTTTTTCCGCTCGCCTATGACACCACTGGATCTAAACAAGATTAAATCAGGGTGGGACAACTGCCCGAAGAACCTTATGTCCAAATATTAGACCCTCATTAGAGGGTAACTGAAGTCTGTGGTGCCTGAAAAACGTGTGAGGAGAACTCCAGGTGGCAGCTCTACAAATCTGTTCTATAGAGGCAGAGGCTCTTTCTGCCCAGGACGTGGACACCGCTCTGGTAGAGTGGGCTCCAAATCCAGTAGGCAGGGAGACTCCCTTGGAGGAATACACTAACTGAATAGCCTGTTTTATCCATCTGGCAATGGTCTGAGATGAAGCAACCAAACCCTTTCTCTTGCCCTGAAAGGTAGGAAGTAGTCTAGAGGAAGATCTCCAAGGCTGAGTGATCTCTAGATACTGTAATAAACATCTTCTAACATCTCGACAGTGTAATTCCGATTTCTCTACTATTTTTAGGAGAAGCACAGAAAGAGGATAAGACTATCTCCTGAGAACGATAAAAATACACCTTTGGCAAAAATAAAGGGTCTGGCGAAACCATCACTCGATCCTCCAAAATATTTTAATGCAGTCTTTCAATAGAAAGAGCAGAACCCTCACTCACTCTCCTAGCAGATGTAATGGCTAGTAAAAAAGCCAGTTTTAGTGTTATTAATCTTAGGGAGATTTCCTGGATAGGCTCAAAAGGATCTGATGTATGGGCTGCAAGTACCAGGTTTAGATCCCAAGGTGGGATTTTAACTCTATGGACTGGAGATAATTTTGAAACTGCAGTAATAAATCTTTTTATCCAAGGATGAGCAGCCAGATTAAATTCAAAAAGAGCACTTAAGGCCAATATCTTTACTTTTAAAGTACTAGGCCTAAGCTTCCTCTTCCAGCCCTAGTGCAGAAAATCTAACACCAGAGGGATATCAGGGTTTTCTAGAACATCCATCTATTTGCAAATACACAAAAGGCCTTCCAAACGCGTAAATAGATCTCCAAAGTGACCCTCTTACAACTTGCCAATAGACCCTCTTACTACTTCCTCCGATAAGCCTTTTTTCTCTAAAATCTGCCTTTCAAAAGCCAGGCAGTCAAATGCATATTATCTACCTCTGGGTGAAGGATTGGACCTTGAGCTAGAAGTCCCGGGAAGACTGGAAGAACCCAAGGGGAGGCACTCAACATTTTTCAGAGCCAAGAAAACCAAACTCTCCTGGGCCAGAAGGGGCTATCACTATGACTATAGCACTCTCTTCCCTTATCTTCTTTAGGGACTCTTGGTAATAACTTCACCAGGGGAAATGCATAAAGAAGCCCTTCTCTCCAGGATTGAGCTAAAGCATCGACAGCTGTTGGATGCTCCCCTGGGCAAAGAGAGAAGAATCTATCTACCTTCTTGCTGGTGGCAAAGAGGTCTATCTCTGGAAGACCCAATAGGGCAACTATTTTGTTGAAGATCTGCTGATCCAAAGACCATTCTCCCTGATGAAAAAGATGGTGACTTAAAAAGTCTGCTGTCACATTGTCCCTCCCTCTTAGATATACTGCAGAAATTGACAAGAGAAAATTCTCTGCTAGACAAAAAATTTCCTGAATGAGGGACATAAGGCTCAGAGATCTGGTACCTCCCTGTCTGCTGATATAGGCAACCGCTGTCATGTTGTCTGAATAAATTATGACATTTCTGCCTCTTATTATTTGGAGATTTTTTTCTTAAGGCCATCAAGATGGCGTTTAGTTCCCTGAAACTGCGAGACTGTGACTGAACTCCCTGATCCGAAGATCCCTGAAGAAGAGATTCTACATGAGCCCCCTAATCGTAGGGACTTGCATCTGTGGTCAAAGGTATGACTGCCTGTCTCTGCCACGGAGCCCCCTTCTGAAGGTTCGATAGATTCATCTACCACTCCAGTGAGACAAGCGTCTGAGATGATAGACTAATCCGAGAGTCCAGAGAGAAAAGATTTCTGCCCAAATCTTCAGAATCTGCAGCTGTAGTGTCCTTGAGTGAAACTGGGCCCATTCTAACCCAGAATGACTGTTGTCATGAGCCCCAGAAGTGACATGGCCTCTGTCAGGGAAACTGACTGATGTTATAAAAGGTACTGAACTCTGGATCTGATCAGACAAGCTTTGTGTAGGGGTAGTAGACACATTCAAGAAGTGGAGTCTAGGATAATCCCCAAAAAGGTGCACACCTGACTCGGAAGCAAACTGGACTTTTCTAGGTTTAGATCCCACCTTAACTTGTCCAACATCTCCCTGAACCATGAAATCTGTTCTTCTTGCTGCTTGTATGACTGAGAGAGAAGGAGAAAATCATCCAGATATGTAATCACCACTAAATCCCTCTCTCTCAAATGGACCATCATCTCCGCAATAATCTTTGTAAAGACCATGGGGGGTCTGAGACAAACCAAAGGGGAGATCTCGAAACTGCACATGTAGGATCCCCTCCTCCAACTGAATTGCTACCCTTAGGTATTTCTGATGACTGGGATGTATAGAGACATGGTAGTAGGCATCCCTGAGATCCAGAGACGCCATAAAACAGTTTGGAAACAGATTTAGAATCACAGACTTGATTGATTCCATACGAAACCTTTCGCACACTAGATACAAGTTCAGAAGTTTTAAATTTCTTATTTTATGGTAGGAGCCATTCGGCTTTTTCTTTTACAAAAATGAGAGTTGAATAAAACCCCTTTGTTCTTTCTTGTACTGGGACCTTCATCAAAACATTATTTTCTAACAGGGAAGATACCTCTAAAATTATGGCCGCCTGTTTCTGAGGGCTTGAACGATAATCTGTTACTATAAACCTTTCTGACGGCGACCTCTCAAAATGTATTTTGTAGCCCTCTCTTAGGATGAAGATTAACCATGGGCTGTTTGATATCTTCTGCCATTGTTCTGTGAAGTGAGAAAGCCGACCTCCCACGGGGCCCTGGGTTCATTGAGGCTGCTTCTATGAGGCCTCTGCCCCGGAAAAAAGATTCCCCTTGTTTTTTGGAAGGACCCGAAAATTGCCTAGACCCCTACTTCATCCTATATCCACTTTTATTAAACAGAACGGAAGGGTTTTTTAGGGGGTTGATGACTGGTGGAAGGAAACCCTTTCTTTTTGTCTGAGGCCTTCTCAAGCAAATCATCCAAGACAGGCCCAAACAAAAATTCTCCTTGACATGGAATGGTGCACAGCTTGGCTTTGGAGGCAGATTCTCCCTTCCAATCCTTTAACTAAATGGCTCTCCTTGCTGAGTTGGATACGGCAGAAGCTCTAGCAGAAAATCTTAAAGAATCTGCTAAAGCATCCGCCAATAAATCAATAGTAGTGATGAGCGAGCATGCTCGGCCGAATACTTGTTCGGCTCGAGCATCACTATGCTCAGCACATGGCGGTTCTCTACCGAGTACCACATGTGCTTAAGCGCCATGCTCGAGTCTCCTCCCCACACATTTTGCAGCTGCTAAGCAGCCAATAAATGAGCAGGTAAGTACTGCCATCACTATAATGCCAGTAGCCATGTTGGCTGCTGGCATTACAGTGATTGGCTGGCCAGAACGCATCATCGGGTATATAGCACCTGATGACGTGGGTTCAGCTCATTGCGAGTCAGGGACAGCTACGCTTAGGAAGGGACAGATAGTGTAGGGAGTTTGTGATCGTATTTTATTCAAGTGAATAACATTTCAAAAACCCAAAAGTCCTTTTAAGGACTATTGTGTGTGGTTGGCAGCAATTTATATTAGTAAAAAGTACTCAAATTTGTCTGCAGTGACTTGTGTTCCAAAAATCTGGGCCTAATCTAGTGTCCATATTTTGTGTGTTTCTGTGACATATACTGTCCTGCACCAGAAAACTGTCTTTAGCAGACTGTAAAACAATCTGGGCCACATCTAGTGACAAAATAATTAAAATGAAAAAGGTGAGCACTAAGGGACGGGGAAGTGGGTGTGATGCTGATGGTGCACGCATAGACTGGGGCACTGGGCGCAATGAAACTGTGCGTGCTGCCAGTGCACCAGAAAAAAAAAAAAAAACATCCACTGTACCCAGCTTCATGTCCAGCTGGGCGGTGCAGGACAACACTGCCCTGATTGCTGAAGATAATGCTTCCAGTCGGTTAAGCAGCACCCTCTCTTCCACCAAGTCCAGTTTCTGTAGCCAAGAGTCTGGTCACCCGAATCCTCTCTCTGATCATCCTTCCTCCCACAATGGAGACACTTGCCAAATGAGTGATCCCATACTCTGATATTCCGAGGAGCTCTATCCAGCGCCACTATTACATTTGGCACTTGCACCCAGTACGCTTGAAGAGGGACCTGAAATATTGTGCCCTGATTCCCAACCTCTTGAGCTTTCACAGTCTTAAGAAGATGATGGTGGTGAATGGCAATAATTTGTTCGCAAAGTGGATGATAATGAGACACAGTTACCAATCAATTAGGTTGTGGTTAGGTCAAGTCAGGAGGATGAGCAGAGTCAGGAAGTGGAAGAGTAGATGGTTGACAATGAGGTCACTGACCCAACATGGGAAGGTGAAAAGCCGAGCAAGACAGCAGTACAAAGGGGGAGAGAACCGCAACACTGCAACAGGCTTGAAGAGGCAGTGGGGTTGCAAATGGGAGAAGTCGGGCCACACCAAACAGGCCCGCAACCGTTACAGCGAGCACCCCCATGCATAAATCTACCTTGCCAAATGGTAGGTGTGCCTCAGTGTGGTGCTTTTTTGAAGAAAGTGCAGACGACAAAAGAGTGGTAGTTTGAAACCTGTGCTGTATCAAAATGAGCAAGGGCGTGAACACTAGCAACATCCCCATCACCAGCATGATCCGCAACATGGCATCCAAGCACCCTAACAAGTTGGCCGAACTCCTGGGTCTGTGAATCACACCACTGCCTCCTCTTCCCCTGTGTTATGCACTGCTGACCAATCCCCTGTTGAAGGCGCAGGCCCGGATGCCCCTCACCCTGCACCTGGACCTTCGCATGAACCATCAGCAACAACATCCACTTCCCTTTCCCAGCGCTGCGTCCAAATGTCCATAACCCAGTTAAGTGAACGCAAGCGCAAATACCAACACACAGGCCACCGCACTAAATGCACAACTTTTGAAATTACTGGCCCTTGAAATGTTGCCATTTAGGCTTGTGGACACTGGGGTCTTCTGCAGCCTGATGTCGGCGGCCATCTCTCGGTACGCAGTCCCCAGCTGCCACTACTTTTCACGGTATGACGTGCCCGCCTTACACCAGCATGTGGCGGCTTTGGAGGTCGGCAACCTAACATACATTTCATATCTAGTTCACGTCTTAAACTTAGTGGTTCAGCGGTTTATCAAAACCTACCCCAATTTGCCAGAGCTACTAGTGAAGGCGCGCCGCGCTTCTACCCATTTCTGCAAGTCGCCCACAGCTTCAGAAGGTCTATCAACGCTGCAGCAGCGCTTGCGGCTTCCAGCTCACCAACTGTTGTGCGACGTGAGCACTCACTGAAACTGTACGTTCCACATGTTGGCCAGGCTTTGTGGGCAGTTCTGGAATACCAGCTGCAACATGGTTGTCACCTTTCAAGTCAATTGCCACTATTCACAAGCGAGGAGTGGACATTGTTGTCAGACCTCTGTGAGGTTTTAAAAAAACTTTGATGAATCTACACAGATGGTTAGTGGTGATAACGCGTAACCATTTCACTGCTGTGTCTACTCAAACGATCGCTGCTCACAATTAAGGACAACTCTCTGAATGTGGCAGACGAGGAAATGTGGGAGGACATTACACAGGGTGAAAGCCAGCCCACCCACAGTTTGTCTTCTCAGCGTCAATTAGACCATGAAGAGGAGGAGGAGTTGGAGGAGTAGCTGGAGACAGTTGCCTCTGCTACAGAGGGTAGTTCTCATGGAACTTTAATTCCATTTGTTTAGCGTGGATGGGCAGAAGAGGAGGAGGAGGATGAGGAGATGGAGAGCCATCTTGATGTCCACATCGACATCTTGCCTCTGGCACACATGGCTGACTTCATGTTAGGCTGCCTTCCCAGCGACCCTCGCGTTATACGCATTTTGGATAACAAGGATTACTAGGTGTTCACCCTTCTCAATCTACAAACAGAACTTCTCATCTCTCATTCCTCTGGTGGAGAGGACAAGCAAAATGGTGCAATACCAAAAGATCCTTGTTGGAAAATTGCTCCAAAATTTTCCATCTGACAGTGCTGGCTGCAGAGTCCATACTTCCTTAGGCCAGTGTTTCCCAACCAGTGTGCCTCCAGCTGTTGCAAAACTACAACTCCCAGCATGCCCGGACAGCATTTGGCTGTGCGGGCATTCTGGGAGTTGTAGTTTTGTAACGGCTGGAGGCACACTGGTTGGGAAACACTGCCTTAGGCAACCGAGGAAGGGAGACAAGGGGAACACACAGCGGTTCCAACAAATGGGACACTTTCTTAACACTCCGCCAGCAATCTCACCCTGAAGCGCAGCCTAGTGGTTCAAGGAGGAAACATTTTTGGAAGATGGTGAAGGAATATATAGCATCTTAAATGATGCCTTACAACTACTGGGTGTCAAAGCATTATAACAGATAAGCGTATCCGCTTGTTTACCAGCAATGCTGACAGGTTGACTCAGATAAAAATGAACAAGGCCTAGATTGCCCCTGACTTCTCAACTCCACCAGAGGAGAGCAGAGCTGATGATGAACATAAATGCAATTTCAATCTATGATTTATAATGTACTCAATCTACTGTAGTGTATATGGTTGAATCTTGTTTTCTCGTCCTCCTTCTCCTCATCCAGATTGTCTATATTCCTTCCACTCAAATTTTTTTTTTTAATAGGGTCAGCAGCAGGCCCTCGCCCCTAATGTTTTAGAGCATCACCTCAGCAGCAGTCCCTCACCCCTAATGTTTTAGAGGGTCAGCTCAGCAGCACGCCCTCGTCCGGAATGTTTTAGAGGGTCAGTTTCAGCAGCAGGCCCTCGGCCCTAATGTTTTAGAGGGTCAGTTCGCAGAAGGCCTTTGAATATAAAGTTTTACAGGGTCAGCTCACCAGCAGGCCCGCACCTCAAATCTTTTACTTGGTCAGCTCACCTGTCGACCCGCAACTCAATGTGAATAAGGCCCTCCTTTATGTGATATACAGGTTGTATCAGAATGCCTCTTCATTGTAATTTTTGGCAGGACTTGCACTTTATATACAAGTAAATATACAGGAAAGAATGTTTTCAATATATTTTTCCTATAAAATCGATTTTTCACTTTCGTTTTGTGCGTAAAACCTTAATTAGATTGTGGGCCTGGTGATCATTTTAGGGCTCTTTAAGCAGCATCATCAGCAGCAGCATGGTGATAAAAATGAGTGGCAAGTTGACATGGTGTGGGGATGGCAGCATGAGGAGGCCACATAGTGGCACGATTACTGATTCTGAATAAAAGACTGAGGCCACAGATTGCTTAGAAAGATGAAGATGGAATCAATCTGTGGAGCTGTATCACTGTCACCTGCAGATTAATGCAGACCAGTGCCGTAGCTATAGGGGAAGCAGGGGAAGCTGCAGCTTTGGGGCCCTGACCCAGAAGGGGGAGGACTAAAGGATTTGGTCAGGGCCCCCTCAACAGTATAGCACAATTAAATTAGATACAGTGACAGTATAGAGAGTGTATAAAACTGATGGAACAGCAGCCGGCCCTGATCTGAGAGAGCGATCTTTACTAGCCACAGGAATGGGGGCAGAATGAAAGGAAGGGGTTGCTAAAAAATAACTGTGGGATGCAGCCCCATTAAAAAATTTGCTGTGGGGCCAGTCAATTCTAGCTACGCCACTGATGCAGCCCAAAAAAGCAAGTTGGGTTTATCGATTCCAAAACCTTTATTAAATTGTGGGCCTGGTGATTAGTTTAAGGCCTTATAAGCAGCATCAGCATCGTGATAAAAATAAGTAGCAAGGTGACATGGTGTGGAGATGGCAGCATGAGGAGGCCACCTAGTGGCACAATGACTGAGTCTGGATAAAAGACTGAGGCCACAGCTTAGAAAGATGCAGATGGAAACAATATGTAGAGCTGTATCACACTCACCCACAGATTAATGCAGCCATCAAATTCAAGTTGGGTTTGTCGGTTCCACCTCAGCTCTCCAGCAGGCCCACACCTAAAATCTTTTACTGGTTCAGCTCACGACTCATGCTGCCATAGCCGTTTATCAGGCTCCCTCTCCGAAATCTAACAATGATTCCCCGTTACCAGCGTTCACCATGTTAGGCACAACAAGAGAATGTCAAGAGTGTGCAAAGCAGTAATCAAAGCAAAAGGTGGCTATTTTGAAGAACCTAGAATATGACATATTTTCAGTTGTTTCACACTTTTTTGTTATGTATATAATTCCACATGTGTTAATTCATAGTTTCGATGCCTTCAGTGCGAATCTACAATTTTCATAGTCATGAAAATAAAGAAAACTGTTTGAATGAGAAGGTGTGTGGTGTTTGTCAAAATTTGTGGTGTTTGTCAAAGAGAAAAAGAGATAATGCAATAGCACGCTGCATACCAGATAAAGTACAATAATGCCATAGACACAAAAAATATTATAGCGCTAATGCTACGCTTATTTATAAAGTGAGATGCTTGGCAAATGCATTTTGTTCAAAACCATTTACAGTGTTGGAGATGTGGCACTCCAGCGAGTCGGGCACTCCTGATTAGCCTGTCTGCCCCATAGGCTGATTTTAATTAGTTTCAGTATAAAGCTGTGGCCTGTTCTCACTACATTTATTGGAAGCTGTCGGGCACAAGGATAGGTATGGAGTGAGCTCCGGCATGCATGTTGGTACCTGCATCCCTTGTAAGTAATTGAGGCCATTATGGCACCAAAAATGCTAAAAGGCAAACTGGACCCAGAATGCATGTGGATCCAACACTCCTGAACTTTATGGCGGCCATTATGGAGCATAACAGGTAGTATTTAGTGTTAGGACCCGTCTTACAGAGATCGCCTTGACATTCGGCAGACGGGCTCAGATGGTTTTGTACGAAATGAACTTGTCAAGCATCTCACTTTATAAATAAGCGTACCATTAGCACTATAATATTTTTTGTGACTATGGCATTATTGTACTTTATCTAGTATGCAGGGTGCTATTGCATTGTCTTTTTTTCTCTGTTTTTAGCCATGGCAGCGTGCACCTGCAGATTGGGGTGCGCTGACTGACCCCCTTTTCTACACTTTCAACTTCTAATAAACCTCTGTAAATCTAGTTCCAATTGGAACCATTCAGTCCTTTTTGAGGGACAAAATGACAGACCTTTTTCTAAAATAGACATTTGTGAAGAAATTAAAGGGAACAGATGAGATATTTATCACTATTATTTATTTTGTAGATTTATGTTCTTTTGGGGTCTCATCAGTTTTTCTCTTCCGCCATCTCTGTTGTCTCCGGCCCCCTCTTTCGGTCCGGATGGATCCGGGCTTTGACCTAAAAAACGGGTGGCAGGAGTAAGAGTGTTTAAACTAAATATGTGACCTGACAGAGTTCTCACTAGTACTCTATATGCTATGCTACATTGATGGTATAACACAAGTTGGTACAGTTTTTGCTTATTTATTTTGCCAGAATTATGGCAATACAGACTCAAGAAAAACTGAGTTCAAAATTCCTATTATAATAAATTACATTAATTATGGTAATTATTTTTTGCGTCTTGCAATATGTTTATGGATGAAACTAAAATGCTCTTTGGAATTATCTCAACTGTTTATACATAGGGATTAGGGATGAGCGAACTCGAACTGTATAGTTCGGGTTCGTACCGAATTTTGGGGTGTCCGTGACACGGACCCGAACCCGGACATTTTCGTAAAAGTCCGGGTTCGGGTTCGGTGTTCGTCGCTTTCTTCGCGCTTTTGTGACGCTTTCTTGGCGCTTTTTGAAAGGCTGCAAAGCAGCCAATCAACAAGCGTCATACTACTTGCCCCAAGAGGCCATCACAGCCATGCCTACTATTGGCATGGCTGTGATTGGCCAGAGCACCATGTGACCCAGCCTCTATTTAAGCTGGAGTCACATAGCGCCGCCCGTCACTCTGCTCTGATTAGCGTAGGGAGAGGTTGCGGCTGCGACAGTAGGGCGAGATTAGGCAGATTAACTCCTCCAAAGGACTTGATTAACTGATCGATCTGCAGCTGTGGATCATTGAGCTGCTGATCCTCAATTGCTCACTGTTTTTAGGCTGCACAGACCGTTTGTCAGTCTCATTTTTCTGGGGTGATCGGCGGCCATTTTGTGTCTTGTGGTGCGCCAGCACAAGCTGCGACCAAGTGCATTTAACCCTCAATGGTGTGGTTGTTTTTTGGCTAAAGCCTACATCAGGGTGAAGCTGTCACACCAAGTGCATTTAACCAGCAATAGTCTGTTCATTTTTTGGCCATATACAAAATCAGGGGCAAGCTGCGCCTGTCACCAAGTGCATTTAACCCTCAATGGTGTGGTTGTTTTTTGGCTAAAGCCTACATCAGGGTGAAGCTGTCACACCAAGTGCATTTAACCAGCAATAGTCTGTTCATTTTTTGGCCATATACAAAATCAGGGGCAAGCTGCGCCTGTCACCAAGTGCATTTAACCCTCAATGGTGTGGTTGTTTTTTGGCTAAAGCCTACATCAGGGTGAAGCTGTCACACCAAGTGCATTTAACCAGCAATAGTCTGTTCATTTTTTGGCCATATACAAAATCAGGGGCAAGCTGCGCCTGTCACCAAGTGCATTTAACCCTCAATGGTGTGGTTGTTTTTTGGCTAAAGCCTACATCAGGGTGAAGCTGTCACACCAAGTGCATTTAACCAGCAATAGTCTGTTCATTTTTTGGCCATATCCCAGTCTAATTCTGTCACTAAATCCATACCGGTCACCCAGCGCCTAAATACTAGGCCTCAAATTTATATCCAGCTAAATCTGTCCCTAGTGCTGTAGCTGGGCGAGTTATTTAGTGTCCGTTCAAGCACATTTCTTGTTCTGGGTTGAAATACAATTCCCAATTTAGCAATTTCATAATTTAGTGGTTCCTGCTATATCAGAGCTATTTGAAATCTATCCCAAAAAGGGTATATAATATTGAAGGTGCACATTGGGTCATTCAGAATAACTTCACACACACCCGCTACTGTGTATTTCCAAGTCTAATTCTGTCACTAAACCCATACCTGTCACCCATTGCCTAAATACTAGGCCTCAAATTTAAATCCCTCTAAATCTCTCGTTACCCACCGCTGTACTGTTGTTGCTAGGCAAGATATTTAGTGTCCGTCAAAGCACATTTTTTGTTCTGGGTTGAAGTACAATTCCCAATTTAGCAATTTCATAATTTAGTGGTTTCTGCTATATCAGAGCTATTTGAAATCTATCCCTAAAAGGGTATATAATATTGAAGGTGCACATAGGGTCATTCAGAATAACTTCACACACACGCTTCTGTGCATTTCCAAGTCTAATTCTGTCACTAAATCCATACCGGTGACCCAGCGCCTAAATACTAGGCCTCAAATTTAAATCCCTCTAAATCTCTCGTTACCCACCACTGTACTGTTGTTGCTGGGCAAGATATTTAGTGTCCGTCAAAGCACATTTTTTGTTCTGGGTTGAAGTACAATTCCCAATTTAGCAATTTCATAATTTAGTGGTTTCTGCTATATCAGAGCTATTTGAAATCTATCCCTAAAAGGGTATATAATATTGAAGGTGCACATAGGGTCATTCAGAATAACTTCACACACACGCTTCTGTGCATTTCCAAGTCTAATTCTGTCACTAAATCCATACCGGTGACCCAGCGCCTAAATACTAGGCCTCAAATTTAAATCCCTCTAAATCTCTCGTTACCCACCGCTGTACTGTTGTTGCTGGGCAAGATATTTAGTGTCCGTCAAAGCACATTTTTTGTTCTGGGTTGAAGTACAATTCCCAATTTAGCAATTTCATAATTTAGTGGTTTCTGCTATATCAGAGCTATTTGAAATCTATCCCTAAAAGGGTATATAATATTGAAGGTGCACATAGGGTCATTCAGAATAACTTCACACACACGCTTCTGTGCATTTCCAAGTCTAATTCTGTCACTAAATCCATACCGGTGACCCAGCGCCTAAATACTAGGCCTCAAATTTAAATCCCTCTAAATCTCTCGTTACCCACCGCTGTACTGTTGTTGCTGGGCAAGATATTTAGTGTCCGTCAAAGCACATTTTTTGTTCTGGGTTGAAGTACAATTCCCAATTTAGCAATTTCATAATTTAGTGGTTCCTGCTATATCAGAGCTATTTGAAATCTATCCCAAAAAGGGTATATAATATTGAAGGTGCACATTGGGTCATTCAGAATAACTTCACACACACCCGCTACTGTGTATTTCCAAGTCTAATTCTGTCACTAAACCCATACCTGTCACCCAGCGCCTAAATACTAGGCCTCAAATTTAAATCCCTCTAAATCTCTCGTTACCCACCGCTGTACTGTTGTTGCTGGGCAAGATATTTAGTGTCCGTCAAAGCACATTTTTTGTTCTGGGTTGAAGTACAATTCCCAATTTAGCAATTTCATAATTTAGTGGTTTCTGCTATATCAGAGCTATTTGAAATCTATCCCTAAAAGGGTATATAATATTGAAGGTGCACATAGGGTCATTCAGAATAACTTCACACACACGCTTCTGTGCATTTCCAAGTCTAATTCTGTCACTAAATCCATACCGGTGACCCAGCGCCTAAATACTAGGCCTCAAATTTAAATCCCTCTAAATCTCTCGTTACCCACCGCTGTACTGTTGTTGCTGGGCAAGATATTTAGTGTCCGTCAAAGCACATTTTTTGTTCTGGGTTGAAGTACAATTCCCAATTTAGCAATTTCATAATTTAGTGGTTTCTGCTATATCAGAGCTATTTGAAATCTATCCCTAAAAGGGTATATAATATTGAAGGTGCACATAGGGTCATTCAGAATAACTTCACACACACGCTTCTGTGCATTTCCAAGTCTAATTCTGTCACTAAATCCATACCGGTGACCCAGCGCCTAAATACTAGGCCTCAAATTTAAATCCCTCTAAATCTCTCGTTACCCACCACTGTACTGTTGTTGCTGGGCAAGATATTTAGTGTCCGTCAAAGCACATTTTTTGTTCTGGGTTGAAGTACAATTCCCAATTTAGCAATTTCATAATTTAGTGGTTCCTGCTATATCAGAGCTATTTGAAATCTATCCCAAAAAGGGTATATAATATTGAAGGTGCACATTGGGTCATTCAGAATAACTTCACACACACCCGCTACTGTGTATTTCCAAGTCTAATTCTGTCACTAAACCCATACCTGTCACCCAGCGCCTAAATACTAGGCCTCAAATTTAAATCCCTCTAAATCTCTCGTTACCCACCGCTGTACTGTTGTTGCTGGGCAAGATATTTAGTGTCCGTCAAAGCACATTTTTTGTTCTGGGTTGAAGTACAATTCCCAATTTAGCAATTTCATAATTTAGTGGTTTCTGCTATATCAGAGCTATTTGAAATCTATCCCTAAAAGGGTATATAATATTGAAGGTGCACATAGGGTCATTCAGAATAACTTCACACACACGCTTCTGTGCATTTCCAAGTCTAATTCTGTCACTAAATCCATACCGGTGACCCAGCGCCTAAATACTAGGCCTCAAATTTAAATCCCTCTAAATCTCTCGTTACCCACCGCTGTACTGTTGTTGCTGGGCAAGATATTTAGTGTCCGTCAAAGCACATTTTTTGTTCTGGGTTGAAGTACAATTCCCAATTTAGCAATTTCATAATTTAGTGGTTCCTGCTATATCAGAGCTATTTGAAATCTATCCCAAAAAGGGTATATAATATTGAAGGTGCACATTGGGTCATTCAGAATAACTTCACACACACCCGCTACTGTGTATTTCCAAGTCTAATTCTGTCACTAAACCCATACCTGTCACCCAGCGCCTAAATACTAGGCCTCAAATTTAAATCCCTCTAAATCTCTCGTTACCGCTGTACTGTTGTAGCTGGGAAAGTTATTTAGTGCCCGTCAAAGCACATTTTTTGTTCTGGGTTGAAGTACAATTCCCAATTTAGCAATTTCATAATTTAGTGGTTCCTGCTATATCAGAGCTATTTGAAATCTATCCCAAAAAGGGTATATAATATTCAAGGTGCACATTGGGTCATTCAGAATAACTTCACACACACGCTTCTGTGCATTTCCAAGTCTAATTCTGTCACTAAATCCATACCGGTCACCCAGCGCCTAAATACTAGGCCTCAAATTTATATCCCGCTGAATTTGAATACAATACATTGGGCCAAATAATATATTTGTTGTTGTGGTGAACCATAACAATGAGAAAAACATCTAGTAAGGGACGCGGACGTGGACATGGTCGTGGTGGTGTTAGTGGACCCTCTGGTGCTGGGAGAGGACGTGGCCGTTCTGCCACATCCACACGTCCTAGTGTACCAACTACCTCAGGTCCCAGTAGCCGCCAGAATTTACAGCGATATATGGTGGGGCCCAATGCCGTTCTAAGGATGGTAAGGCCTGAGCAGGTACAGGCATTAGTCAATTGGGTGGCCGACAGTGGATCCAGCACGTTCACATTATCTCCCACCCAGTCTTCTGCAGAAAGCGCACAGATGGCGCCTGAAAACCAACCCCATCAGTCTGTCACATCACCCCCATGCATACCAGGGAAACTGTCTCAGCCTCAAGTTATGCAGCAGTCTCTTATGCTGTTTGAAGACTCCGCTGGCAGGGTTTCCCAAGGGCATCCACCTAGCCCTTCCCCAGCGGTGAAAGACATAGAATGCACTGACGCACAACCACTTATGTTTCCTGATGATGAGGACATGGGAATACCACCTCAGCATGTCTCTGATGATGACGAAACACAGGTGCCAACTGCTGCGTCTTTCTGCAGTGTGCAGACTGAACAGGAGGTCAGGGATCAAGACTGGGTGGAAGACGATGCAGGGGACGATGAGGTCCTAGACCCCACATGGAATGAAGGTCGTGCCACTGACTTTCACAGTTCGGAGGAAGAGGCAGTGGTGAGACCGAGCCAACAGCGTAGCAAAAGAGGGAGCAGTGGGCAAAAGCAGAACACCCGCCGCCAAGAGACTCCGCCTGCTACTGACCGCCGCCATCTGGGACCGAGCACCCCAAAGGCAGCTTCAAGGAGTTCCCTGGCATGGCACTTCTTCAAACAATGTGCTGACGACAAGACCCGAGTGGTTTGCACGCTGTGCCATCAGAGCCTGAAGCGAGGCATTAACGTTCTGAACCTGAGCACAACCTGCATGACCAGGCACCTGCATGCAAAGCATGAACTGCAGTGGAGTAAACACCTTAAAACCAAGGAAGTCACTCAGGCTCCCCCTGCTACCTCTTCTGCTGCTGCCGCCTCGGCCTATTCTGCTGCTGCCGCCTCGGCCTCTTCCTCCGCCTCTGGAGGAACGTTGGCACCTGCCGCCCAGCAAACAGGGGATGTACCACCAACACCACCACCACCACCTCCGTCACCAAGCGTCTCAACCATGTCACACGCCAGCGTTCAGCTCTCCATCTCACAAACATTTGATAGAAAGCGTAAATTCCCACCTAGCCACCCTCGATCCCTGGCCCTGAATGCCAGCATTTCTAAACTACTGGCCTATGAAATGCTGTCATTTAGGCTGGTGGACACAGACAGCTTCAAACAGCTCATGTCGCTTGCTGTCCCACAGTATGTTGTTCCCAGCCGGCACTACTTCTCCAAGAGAGCCGTGCCTTCCCTGCACAACCAAGTATCCGATAAAATCAAGTGTGCACTGCGCAACGCCATCTGTAGCAAGGTCCACCTAACCACAGATACGTGGACCAGTAAGCACGGCCAGGGACGCTATATCTCCCTAACTGCACACTGGGTAAATGTAGTGGCAGCTGGGCCCCAGGCGGAGAGCTGTTTGGCGCACGTCCTGCCGCCGCCAAGGATCGCAGGGCAACATTCTTTGCCTCCTGTTGCCACCTCCTCCTTCTCGGCTTCCTCCTCCTCTTCTTCCACCTGCTCATCCAGTCAGCCACACACCTTCACCACCAACTTCAGCACAGCCCGGGGTAAACGTCAGCAGGCCATTCTGAAACTCATATGTTTGGGGGACAGGCCCCACACCGCACAGGAGTTGTGGCGGGGTATTGAACAACAGACCGACGAGTGGTTGCTGCCGGTGAGCCTCAAGCCCGGCCTGGTGGTGTGTGATAATGGGCGAAATCTCGTTGCAGCTCTGGGACTAGCCAATTTGACGCACATCCCTTGCTTGGCGCATGTGCTGAATTTGGTGGTGCAGAAGTTCATTCACAACTACCCCGACATGTCAGAGCTGCTGCATAAAGTGCGGGCCGTCTGTTCGCGCTTCCGGCGTTCACATCCTGCCGCTGCTCGCCTGTCTGCGCTACAGCGTAACTTCGGCCTTCCCGCTCACCGCCTCATATGCGACGTGCCCACCAGGTGGAACTCCACCTTGCACATGCTGGACAGACTGTGCGAGCAGCAGCAGGCCATAGTGGAGTTTCAGCTGCAGCACGCACGGGTCAGTCGCACTACAGAACAGCACCACTTCACCACCAATGACTGGGCCTCCATGCGAGACCTGTGTGCCCTGTTGCGCTGTTTCGAGTACTCCACCAACATGGCCAGTGGCGATGACACCGTTATCAGCGTTACAATACCACTTCTATGTCTCCTTGAGAAAACACTTAGGGCGATGATGGAAGAGGAGGTGGCCCAGGAGGAGGAGGAGGAGGAGGAAGAGGGGTCATTTTTAGCACTTTCAGGCCAGTCTCTTCGAAGTGACTCAGAGGGAGGTTTTTGGCAACAGCAGAGGCCAGGTACAAATGTGGCCAGCCAGGGCCCACTACTGGAGGACGAGGAGGACGAGGATGAGGAGGAGGTGGAGGAGGATGAGGATGAAGCATGGTCACAGCGGGGTGGCACCCAACGCAGCTCGGGTCCATCACTGGTGCGTGGCTGGGGGGAAAGGCAGGACGATGACGATACGCCTCCCACAGAGGACAGCTTGTCCTTACCCCTGGGCAGCCTGGCACACATGAGCGACTACATGCTGCAGTGCCTGCGCAACGACAGCAGAGTTGCCCACATTTTAACCTGTGCGGACTACTGGGTTGCCACCCTGCTGGATCCACGCTACAAAGACAATGTGCCCACCTTACTTCCTGCACTGGAGCGTGATAGGAAGATGCGCGAGTACAAGCGCACGTTGGTAGACGCGCTACTGAGAGCATTCCCAAATGTCACAGGGGAACAAGTGGAAGCCCAAGGCCAAGGCAGAGGAGGAGCAAGAGGTCGCCAAGGCAGCTGTGTCACGGCCAGCTCCTCTGAGGGCAGGGTTAGCATGGCAGAGATGTGGAAAACTTTTGTCAACACGCCACAGCTAACTGCACCACCACCTGATACGCAACGTGTTAGCAGGAGGCAACATTTCACTAACATGGTGGAACAGTACGTGTGCACACCCCTCCACGTACTGACTGATGGTTCGGCCCCATTCAACTTCTGGGTCTCTAAATTGTCCACGTGGCCAGAGCTAGCCTTTTATGCCTTGGAGGTGCTGGCCTGCCCGGCAGCCAGCGTTTTGTCTGAACGTGTATTCAGCACGGCAGGGGGCGTCATTACAGACAAACGCAGCCGCCTGTCTACAGCCAATGTGGACAAGCTGACGTTCATAAAAATGAACCAGGCATGGATCCCACAGGACCTGTCCGTCCCTTGTCCAGATTAGACATTAACTACCTCCCCATAACCATATATTATTGGACTCCAGGGCACTTCCTCATTCAATCCTATTTTTATTTTCATTTTACCATTATATTGCAAGGCTACCCAAAGTTGAATGAACCTCTCCTCTGCCTGTGTGCTAGGCCTAAATATATGCCAATGGATTGTTGCAGTGGTGGCTGAGGTGAAGCCTCATTCTCTGCTATGACATGCAGACTGATTCTCTGGTGACATGAAGCCAGATTGTCTGTTACGGGACCTCTCTCCTCTGCCTGGGTGCTGGGCCTGAATTTATGACAATGGACTGTTGCAGTGGTGGCTGACGTGAAGCCTGATTCTCTGCTATGACATGCAGACTGATTCTCTGCTGACATGAAGCCAGATCCTCTGTTACGGGACCTCTCTCCTCTGCCTGGGTGCTGGGCCTAAATTTATGAAAATGGACTGTTGCAGTGGTGGGTGACGTGAAGCCTCATTCTCTGCTATGACATGCAGACTGATTCTCTGCTGACATGAAGCCAGATTGTCTGTTACGGGACCTCTCTCCTCTGCCTGAGTGCTGGGCCTAAATATCTGACAATGGACTGTTGCATTGGTGGCTGACGTGAAGCCTGATTCTCTGCTATGATATGAAGACTGATTCTCTGCTGACATGAAGCCAGATTGTCTGTTACGGGACCTCTCTCCTCTGCCTGTGTGCTAGGCCTAAATATATGCCAATGGATTGTTGCAGTGGTGGCTGACGTGAAGCCTGATTCTCTGCTATGACATGCAGACTGATTCTCTGGTGACATGAAGCCAGATCCTCTGTTACGGGACCTCTCTCCTCTGCCTGGGTGCTGGGCCTAAATTTATGAAAATGGACTGTTGCAGTGGTGGGTGACGTGAAGCCTGATTCTCTGCTATGACATGCAGACTGATTCTCTGGTGACATGAAGCCAGATCCTCTGTTACGGGACCTCTCTCCTCTGCCTGGGTGCTGGGCCTAAATTTATGAAAATGGACTGTTGCAGTGGTGGGTGACGTGAAGCCTCATTCTCTGCTATGACATGCAGACTGATTCTCTGCTGACATGAAGCCAGATCGTCTGTTACGGGACCTCTCTCCTCTGCCTGGGTGCTGGGCCTAAATTTATGAAAATGGACTCTTACAGTGGTGGGTGACGTGAAGCCTGATTCTCTGCTATGACATGAAGACTGATTCTCTGCTGACATGAAGCCAGATCCTCTGTTACGGGACCTCTCTCCTCTGCCTGGGTGCTGGGCCTAAATATCTGACAATGGACTGTTGCATTGGTGGCTGACGTGAAGCCTGATTCTCTGCTATGATATGAAGACTGATTCTCTGCTGACATGAAGCCAGATTGTCTGTTACGGGACCTCTCTCCTCTGCCTGTGTGCTAGGCCTAAATATATGCCAATGGATTGTTGCAGTGGTGGCTGACGTGAAGCCTGATTCTCTGCTATGACATGCAGACTGATTCTCTGGTGACATGAAGCCAGATCCTCTGTTACGGGACCTCTCTCCTCTGCCTGGGTGCTGGGCCTAAATTTATGAAAATGGACTGTTGCAGTGGTGGGTGACGTGAAGCCTGATTCTCTGCTATGACATGCAGACTGATTCTCTGGTGACATGAAGCCAGATCCTCTGTTACGGGACCTCTCTCCTCTGCCTGGGTGCTGGGCCTAAATTTATGAAAATGGACTGTTGCAGTGGTGGGTGACGTGAAGCCTCATTCTCTGCTATGACATGCAGACTGATTCTCTGCTGACATGAAGCCAGATTGTCTGTTACGGGACCTCTCTCCTCTGCCTGGGTGCTGGGCCTGAATTTATGACAATGGACTGTTGCAGTGGTGGCTGACGTGAAGCCTGATTCTCTGCTATGATATGAAGACTGATTCTCTGCTGACATGAAGCCAGATTGTCTGTTACGGGACCTCTCTCCTCTGCCTGGGTGCCGGGGCCTAAATATCTGAGAATGGACTGTTCCAGTGGTGGGTAACGGGAAGCCAGATTCTCTGCTATGATATGAAGACTGATTCTCTGCTGACATGAAGCCAGATTGTCTGTTACGGGACCTCTCTCCTCTGCCTGGGTGCTGGGCCTAAATTTATGAAAATGGACTCTTACAGTGGTGGGTGACGTGAAGCCTGATTCTCTGCTATGACATGAAGACTGATTCTCTGCTGACATGAAGCCAGATCCTCTGTTACGGGACCTCTCTCCTCTGCCTGGGTGCCGGGGCCTAAATATCTGAGAATGGACTGTTCCAGTGGTGGGTGACGGGAAGCCAGATTCTCTGCTATGGAACCTCTCTCCAATTGATTTTGGTTAATTTTTATTTATTTAATTTTTATTTTAATTAATTTCCCTATCCACATTTGTTTGCAGGGGATTTACCTACATGTTGCTGCCTTTTGCAGCCCTCTAGCCCTTTCCTGGGCTGTTTTACAGCCGTTTTAGTGCCGAAAAGTTCGGGTCCCCATTGACTTCAATGGGGTTCGGGTTCGGGACGAAGTTCGGATCGGGTTCGGATCCCGAACCCGAACATTTCCGGGATGTTCGGCCGAACTTCTCGAACCCGAACATCCAGGTGTTCGCTCAACTCTAATAGGGATATTCTAATAATTCTAATAATGAGAATGTGAATATTGTTTTTTTTTTTTTTTCTTTGTATACATATGTTGTGATTGTCATGATATAGTAGAGATATTAAAATTATTACAATGTAAGGATGTCAGATGAACAGATTATGCTGCATATTCAGCCAGCAGCTTGACATAACTGGAGTGAGCCATGCCATTCCATGTTTGTAAAACTGCTGGCACTTCTGTAAATTCTTGGCATCAGCTCATTCCAGGCAGTTTATTCATGAATTATAGGCATCAGTCAACAAATGTTCTCCAGGCTACTGACAGAGGTGCTGGGATTAATTACAAGAAGTCACAGCTACATCTGCTTTCCCAATCAGCATTTAGAGTGGCATAAGTTTAGACTGGCATTCTACTTGAGCCTGGAGTGTTGTTTGCCAGCTCTGTAAACCAACTTCATAACCAGAAACCATGTCACTCTGCTACTGTGTAGGTGATCACTGAGAAGTCCTAGTGACTTTTTAGTTCTATTTAAAGTTTGGAAGTCTAAGGCCTCTTTCACACGAGCGTCATGTTTTTTGGCCGGATGCGTTCAGGGTACGCTCAGGGAAAATCATGCGATTTTGCCTGCGAGTGCTTCAGTTTTGTATACGATTGTGTCGCATTGTTGCATTCTTCATGCACGTGTGACATGAGGATGGCATGCGTTTTTCACGTGCGTGAACAAAACCTGAACTATTCTCTTTATCCACCTTTTTAATACCAACAGATATATAAACCCCCAGCATAGATTATTTTAATGAAATGTCCTAATTTTTTTTTTTTTTTAATTGCTTGTGTTGTTGTTTTTATTTTATTTTTAGGCTCAATATGTAATGTTTTTTGCATATGGACCTAAAATTGAATAGAATTTGTATATGAAGATACAGTGGGATGCGAAAGTTTGGGCAACCTTGTTAATCGTCATGATTTTCCTGTATAAATTGTTGGTTGTTATGATAAAAAATGTCAGTTAAATGTATCATATAGGAGACACACACAGTGATATTTGAGAAGGGAAATGAAGTTTATTGGATTTACAGAAAGTGTGCTATAATTGTTTAAACAAAATTAGGCAGGTGCATAAATTTGGGCACTGTTGTCATTTTATTGATTCCAAAACCTTTAGAACTAATTACTGGAACTCAAATTGGCTTGGTAAGCTCAGTGACCCCTGACCTACATACACAAGTGAATCCAATTATGAGAAAGAGTATTTAAGGGAGCCAATTGTAAGTTTCCCTCCTCTTTTAATTTTCTCTGAAGAGTAGCAACATGGGGGTCTCAAAACAACTCTCAAATTACCTGAAGACAAAGATTGTTCACCATCATGGTTTAGGGGAAGGATACAGAAAGCTGTCTCAGAGATTTCAGCTGTCTGTTTCCACAGTTAGGAACATATTGAGGAAATGGAAGACCACAGACTCAGTTCAAGTTAAGGCTCGAAGTGGCAGACCAAGAAAAATCTCGGATAGACAGAAGCGACAAATGGTGAGAACAGTCAGAGTCAACCCACAGACCAGCACCAAAGACCTACAACATCATCTTGCTTCAGATGGAGTCACTACGCATCGTTTAACCATTCGGCGCACTTTACACAAGGAGATGCTGTATGCGAGAGTGATGCAGAGTAAGCCTTTTCTCCGCCCACAGCACAAAAAGTGCCGCTTGAGGTGGGCTAAAGCACATTTGGACAAGCCAGCTTCATTTTGGAATAAGGTGCTGTGGACTGATGAAACTAAAATTGAGTTATTTGGCCATAACAAGGGGCGTTATGCATGGAGGAAAAAGAACAAAGCATTCCAAGAAAAACACCTGCTACCTATAGTAAAATATGGTGGTGGTTCCATCATGCTGTGGGGCTGTGTGGCCAGTGCAGGGACTGGGAAGCTTGTCAAAGTTGAGGGACGCATGGATTCCACTCAGTATCAGCAGATTCTGGAGACCAATGTCCAGGAATCAGTGACAAAGCTGAAGCTGCGCCGGGGCTGGATCTTTCAACAAGACGACGACCCTAAACACTGCTCAAAATCCACTAAGGCATTTATGCAGAGGAACAAGTACAACGTTCTGGAATGGCCTTCTCAGCCCCCAGACCTGAATATAATTGAAAATCTGTGGTGTGACTTAAAGAGCTGTCCATGCTCGGAAGTCATCAAACCTGAATGAACTAAAGATGTTTTGTAAAGTGGAATGGACCAAAATACCTTCAACCAAAATCCAGACTCTCATTGGAACCTACAGGAAGTGTTTAGAGGCTGAAATTTCTGCAAAAGGAGGATCTACTAAATATTGATTTCATTTCTTTTTTGTGGTGCCCAAATTTATGCACCTGCCTAATTTTGTTTAAACAATTATAGCACACTTTCTGTAAATCTAATAAACTTCATTTCACTTCTCAAATATCACTGTGTCTCCTATATGATATATTTAACTGACATTTTTTATTGTAACAACCAACGATTTCTACAGGAAAATTATGACGATTAACAAGGTTGCCCAAACTTTCGCATCCCACTGTATGTTTTATCAAATCCGAAATGTCCAATCAATGTTAATTTTATTTGGTTTGCATCTATTTATATGTTTGTGTGTAAATGATTAAAAAATATTTTTGATATAATTACGTGTATGTAGTTTATATTAATTATTAATAAAATAGTACAATTATTAAAGTGTTATATGTGTGTGTGATACCTAAATTTTAATATTTAATGTGTTTAATAAAGAGAAAAAACAATAAATTTGCAGAAAATAAAACTCAGTTTATTTTAACAACAGAGTTTTTTTGTTTTTGGTTGCATATGTAAAACATTTTAAAACGTAAAAGAGAAAAACAATCAAGTCATTACAAATTGAGAAACCGCCTAGGTGAAAAAGGGGGAGGCTGAAATTGTTGCCCATGGTAGGTTGGTTGGGCAAGTGCTCCAGATAGCTGAGAGGGGCCAGCTACTGTGGATGATGGGCCAGGCTGCCCATATGAGCGATTTAGGGGCCCATGATTGTGCCTATTTTGTGTCATTTGTTGGGGCATCTGTGGACCCTGAATGTGGCGGGGACCAGACATGTAGACATTGCTGCGCCAAATTTCTAGCGCAGCAAAAAAGTCCCAAGGTTCATTTGGTGGCGTGGCAGCCTCCCGAACTATCCCAATAGCAGATTGGGTTCTAAATATACGTTCTGGAGGCAGACTCCGCAAGAAAGGGGCTAGGCTTCTAACATAAAGATCAAAATGATCTTCCAGGGAATGTGTAACTGCCTCAGCAGGACGCAGTGTTCTGTGGCGGCGGACACGTAATGGCAAACTTGGGGGCGGCCCAGCGGAGTCTGGGGGTTGAGAGCTGGTGGAGTTGGTCAGCCCTTCACCACTTTGTTCAGGACCTTCACATGCCGGAGGCTCCTCATCGCATGTCTTGGAGTCTTCAGCATTACCATGTTCAGGCTCCTCGTCAAGGTTGGCCTCCGTTCTTTAAAAAAAAAAAAAAAAGCCAATTAATATATGACCATACCAATATGTACCAAAATAAATATTATAATTAGGGATGAGCGAACCCGAACTGTATAGTTCGGGTTCGTACCGAATTTTGCGGTGTCCGTGACACGGACCCGAACCCGGACATTTTCGTAAAAAAGTCCGGGTTCGGGTTCGGTGTTCGTCGCTTTCTTGGCGCTTTTTGAAAGGCTGCAAAGCAGCCAATCAACAAGCGTCATACTACTTGCCCTAAGAGGCCATCACAGTCATGCCTACTATTGGCATGGCTGTGATTGGCCAGAGCACCATGTGACCCGGCCTCTATTTAAGCTGGAGTCACATAGCGCCGCCCGTCACTCTGCTCTGATTAGCGTAGGGAGAGGTTGCAGCTGCGACAGTAGGGCGAGATTAGGCTGATTAACTAATCTAAAAGACTCCATCCAGTGATCGATCTGCAGCTGTGGATCATTGAGCTGCTGATACTCAATTGCTCACTGTTTTTAGGCTGCCCAGACCGTTTGTCAGTCACTTTTTTCTGGGGTGATCGGTGGCCATTTTGTGTCTTGTGGTGCGCCAGCACAAGCTGCGACCAAGTGCATTTAACCCTCAATGGTGTGGTTGTTTTTTGGCTAAAGCCTACATCAGGGTGAAGCTGTCACACCAAGTGCATTTAACCAGCAATAGTCTGTTTATTTTTTGGCCATATACTACATCAGGGGCAAGCTGCGCCTGTCACCAAGTGCATTTAACCCTCAATGGTGTGGTTGTTTTTTGGCTAAAGCCTACATCAGGGTGAAGCTGTCACACCAAGTGCATTTAACCAGCAATAGTCTGTTTATTTTTTGGCCATATACTACATCAGGGGCAAGCTGCGCCTGTCACCAAGTGCATTTAACCCTCAATGGTGTGGTTGTTTTTTGGCTAAAGCCTACATCAGGGTGAAGTTGTCACACCAAGTGCATTTAACCAGCAATAGTCTGTTTATTTTTTGGCCATATACTACATCAGGGGCAAGCTGCGCCTGTCACCAAGTGCATTTAACCCTCAATGGTGTGGTTGTTTTTTGGCTAAAGCCTACATCAGGGTGAAGCTGTCACACCAAGTGCATTTAACCAGCAATAGTCTGTTTATTTTTTGGCCATATACTACATCAGGGGCAAGCTGCGCCTGTCACCAAGTGCATTTAACCCTCAATGGTGTGGTTGTTTTTTGGCTAAAGCCTACATCAGGGTGAAGCTGTCACACCAAGTGCATTTAACCAGCAATAGTCTGTTTATTTTTTGGCCATATACTACATCAGGGGCAAGCTGCGCCTGTCACCAAGTGCATTTAACCCTCAGTAGTGTGGTTGGTCAAGCTGTCACACCAAGTGCATTTAACCAGCAATAGTCTGTTTATTTTTTGGCCATATACTTTATCAGGGGCAAGCTGCGCCTGTCACCAAGTGCATTTAACCCTCAGTAGTGTGGTTGGTCAAGCTGTCACACCAAGTGCATTTAACCAGCAATAGTCTGTTTATTTTTTGGCCATATCCCAGTCTAATTCTGTCAGTAAACGTATACCTGTCACCCAGCGCCTAAATACTAGGCCTCAAGTTTATATCCAGCTAAATCTGTCGTTACTGCTGTACTGTTGTGGCTGGGCAAGTTATTTAGTGTCCGACAAAGCACAGTTTTTGTTCTGGGTTGAAATACAATTCCCAATTTAGCAATTTCCTAATTTAGTGGTTTCTGCTGTATCCGAGCTATTTGAAATCTATCCCTAAAAGGGTATATAATATTCAAGGTGCACATAGGGTCATTCAGAATAACTTCACACACACGCTACTGTGCATTTCCAAGTCTAATTCTGTCAGTAAATCTATATCTGTCACCCAGCGCCTAAATACTAGGCCTCAAATTTATATCCCGCTAAATCTGTCGTTACTGTTGTACTGTTGTGGCTGGGCAAGTTATTTGGTGTCCGTCAAAGCACATTTTTTGTTCTGGGTTGAAATCCAATTCCCAATTTAGCAATTTCCTAATTTAGTGATTTCTGCTTTATCAGAGCTATTTGAAATCTATCCCTAAAAGGGTATATAATATTCAAGGTGCACATAGGGTCATTCAGAATAACTTCACACACACGCTACTGTGCATTTCCAAGTCTAATTCTGTCAGTAAATCTATATCTGTCACCCAGCGCCTAAATACTAGGCCTCAAATTTATATCCCGCTAAATCTGTCGTTACTGCTGTACTGTTGTGGCTGGGCAAGTTATTTAGTGTCCGTCAAAGCACATTTTTTGTTCTGGGTTGAAATCCAATTCCCAATTTAGCAATTTCCTAATTTAGTGGTTTCTGCTGTATCAGAGCTATTTGAAATCTATCCCTAAAAGGGTATATAATATTCAAGGTGCACATAGGGTCATTCAGAATAACTTCACACACACGCTACTGTGCATTTCCAAGTCTATATATGTCAGTAAATCTATACCTGTCACCCAGCGCCTAAATACTAGGCCTCAAATTTATATCCAGCTAAATCTGTCGTTACTGCTGTACTGTTGTGGCTGGGCAAGTTATTTAGTGTCCGTCAAAGCACATTTTTTGTTCTGGGCTGAAATACAATTCCCAATTTAGCAATTTCATAATTTTGTGGTTTCTGCTGTATCAGAGCTATTTGAAATCTATCCCTAAAAGGGTATATAATATTCAAGGTGCACATAGGGTCATTCAGAATAACTTCACACACACGCTACTGTGCATTTCCAAGTCTAATTCTGTCAGTAAACCCATACCTGTCACCCAGCGCCTAAATACTAGGCCTCAAATTTATATTCAGCTGAATTTGAATACAATACATTGGGCCAAATAATATTTTTGTTGTTGTGGTGAACGATAACAATGAGGAAAACATCTAGTAAGGGACGCGGACGTGGACATGGTCGTGGTGGTGTTAGTGGACCCTCTGGTGCTGGGAGAGGACGTGGCCGTTCTGCCACATCCACACGTCCTAGTGTACCAACTACCTCAGGTCCCAGTAGCCGCCAGAATTTACAGCGATATATGGTGGGGCCCAATGCCGTTCTAAGGTTGGTAAGGCCTGAGCAGGTACAGGCATTAGTCAATTGGGTGGCCGACAGTGGATTCAGCACGTTCACATTATCTCCCACCCAGTCTTCTGCAGAAAGCGCACAGATGGTGCCTGAAAACCAACCCCATCGGTCTGTCACATCACCCCCATGCATACCAGGGAAACTGTCTCAGCCTCAAGTTATGAAGCAGTCTCTTATGCTGTTTGAAGACTCCGCTGGCAGGGTTTCCAAAGGGCATCCACCTAGCCCTTCCCCAGCAGTGAAAGACATAGAATGCACTGACGCACAACCACTTATGTTTCCTGATGATGAGGACATGGGAATACCACCTCAGCATGTCTCTGATGATGATGAAACACAGGTGCCAACTGCTGCGTCTTTCTGCAGTGTGCAGACTGAACAGGAGGTCAGGGATCAAGACTGGGTGGAAGACGATGCAGGGGACGATGAGGTCCTAGACCCCACATGGAATGAAGGTCGTGCCACTGACTTTCACAGTTCGGAGGAAGAGGCAGTGGTGACACCAAGCCAACAGCGTAGCAAAAGAGGGAGCAGTGGGCAAAAGCAGAACACCCGCCGCCAAGAGACTCCGCCTGCTACTGACCGCCGCCATCTTGGACCGAGCACCCCAAAGGCAGCTTAAAGGAGTTCCCTGGCATGGCACTTCTTCAAACAATGTGCTGACGACAAGACCCGAGTGGTTTGCACGCTGTGCCATCAGAGCCTGAAGCGAGGCATTAACGTTCTGAACCTTAGCACAACCTGCATGACCAGGCACCTGCATGCAAAGCATGAATTGCAGTGGAGTAAACACCTTAAAACCAAGGAAGTCACTCAGGCTCCCCCTGCTACC
Organism: Bufo gargarizans; assembly: GCF_014858855.1. Taxonomy (NCBI): domain Eukaryota; kingdom Metazoa; phylum Chordata; class Amphibia; order Anura; family Bufonidae; genus Bufo; species Bufo gargarizans. The sequence continues at coordinate 207,677,540 of NC_058080.1, forward strand.
TCTTCTGCTGCTGCCGCCTCGGCCTCTTCTGCTGCTGCCGCCTCGGCCTCTTCCTCCGCCTCTGGAGGAACGTTGGCACCTGCCGCCCAGAAAACAGGGGATGTACCACCAACACCACCACCACCTCCGTCACCAAGCGTCTCAACCATGTCACACGGCAGCGTTCAGCTCTCCATCTCACAAACATTTGAGAGAAAGCGTAAATTCCCACCTAGCCACCCTCGATCCCTGGCCCTGAATTCCAGCATTTCTAAACTACTGGCCTATGAAATGCTGTCATTTTGGCTGGTGGACACAGACAGCTTCAAACAGCTCATGTCGCTTGCTGTCAGTATGTTGTTCCCAGCCGCCACTACTTCTCCAAGAGAGCCGTGCCTTCCCTGCACAACCAAGTATCCGATAAAATCAAGTGTGCACTGCGCAACGCCATCTGTAGCAAGGTCCACCTAACCACAGATACGTGGACCAGTAAGCACGGCCAGGGACGCTATATCTCCCTAACTGCACACTGGGTAAATGTAGTGGCAGCTGGGCCCCAGGCGGAGAGCTGTTTGGCGCACGTCCTTCCGCCGCCAAGGATCGCAGGGCAACATTCTTTGCCTCCTGTTGCCACCTCCTCCTTCTCGGCTTCCTCCTCCTCTTCTTCCACCTGCTCATCCAGTCAGCCACACACCTTCACCACCAACTTCAGCACAGCCCGGGGTAAACGTCAGCAGGCCATTCTGAAACTCATATGTTTGGGGGACAGGCCCCACACCGCACAGGAGTTGTGGCGGGGTATAGAACAACAGACTGACGAGTGGTTGCTGCCGGTGAGCATCAAGCCCGGCCTGGTGGTGTGCGATAATGGGCGAAATCTCGTTGCAGCTCTGGGACTAGCCGGTCTGACGCACATCCCTTGCCTGGCGCATGTGCTGAATTTGGTGGTGCAGAAGTTCATTCACAACTACCCCGACATGTCAGAGCTGCTGCATAAAGTGCGGGCCGTCTGTTCGCGCTTCCGGCGTTCACATCCTGCCTCTGTTCGCCTGTCTGCGCTACAGCGTAACTTCGGCCTTCCCGCTCACCGCCTCATATGCGACTTGCCCACCAGGTGGAACTCCACCTTGCACATGCTGGACAGACTGTGCGAGCAGCAGCAGGCCATAGTGGAGTTTCAGCTGCAGCACGCACGGGTCAGTCGCACTGCGGAACAGCACCACTTCACCACCAATGACTGGGCCTCCATGCGAGACCTGTGTGCCCTGTTGCGCTGTTTCGAGTACTCCACCAACATGGCCAGTGGCGATGACGCAGTTATCAGCGTTACAATACCACTTCTATGTCTCCTTGAGAAAACACTTAGGGCGATGATGGAAGAGGATGTGGCCCAGGAGGAGGAGGAGGAGGAGGAAGAGGGGTCATTTTTAGCACTTTCAGGCCAGTCTCTTCGAAGTGACTCAGAGGGAGGTTTTTGGCAACAGCAGAGGCCAGGTACAAATGTGGCCAGCCAGGGCCCAATACTGGAGGACGAGGAGGACAAGGATGAGGAGGAGGTGGAGGAGGATGAGGATGAAGAATGGTCACAGCGGGGTGGCTGGGGGGAAAGGCAGGACGATGATGATACACCTCCCACAGAGGACAGATTGTCCTTTCCCCTGGGCAGCCTGGCACACATGAGCGACTACATGCTGCAGTGCCTGCGCAACGACAGCAGAGTTGCCCACATTTTAACCTGTGCGGACTACTGGGTTGCCACCCTGCTGGATCCACGCTACAAAGACAATGTGCCCACCTTACTTCCTGCACTGGAGTGTGATAGGAGGATACGCGAGTACTAGCGCACGTTGGTAGACGCGCTACTTAGAGCATTCCCAAATGTCACAGGGGAACAAGTGGAAGCCCAAGGCCAAGGCAGAGGAGGAGCAAGAGGTCGCCAAGGCAGCTGTGTCACGGCCAGCTCCTCTGAGGGCAGGGTTAGCATGGCAGAGATGTGGAAAAGTTTTGTAAACTCGCCACAGCTAACTGCACCACCACCTGATACGCAATGTGTTAGCAGGAGGCAACATTTCACTAACATGGTGGAACAGTACGTGTGCACACACCTCCACGTACTGACTGATGGTTCGGCCCCATTCAACTTCTGGGTCTCTAAATTGTCCACGTGGCCAGAGCTAGCCTTTTATGCCTTGGAGGTGCTGGCCTGCCCGGCGGCCAGCGTTTTGTCAGAACGTGTATTCAGCACGGCAGGGGGCGTCATTACAGACAAACGCAGCCGCCTGTCTACAGCCAATGTGGACAAGCTGACGTTCATAAAAATGAACCAGGCATGGATCCCACAGGACCTGTCCGTCCCTTGTCCAGATTAGACATTAACTACCTCCCCTTAACCATATATTATTGTACTCCAGGGCACTTCCTCATTCAATCCTATTTTTATTTTCATTTTACCATTATATTGCGAGGCTACCCAAAGTTGAATGAACATCTCCTCTGTCTGGGTGCCGGGGCCTAAATATATGCCAATGGACTGTTCCAATGTTGGGTGACGTGAAGCCTGATTCTCTGCTATGACATGCAGACTAATTCTCTGCTGACATGAAGCTAGATTCTCTGTTACGGGACCTCTCTCCTCTGCCTGGTTGCTGGGCCTAAATATCTGACAATGGACTGTTGCAGTGGTGGGTGACGTGAAGCCTGATTCTCTGCTATGACATGCAGACTGATTCTCTGCTGACATGAAGCCAGATTCTCTGTTACGGGGGGACCTCTCTCCTCTGCCTGGGTGCTGGGCCTAAATATCTGACAATGGACTGTTGCATTGGTGGCTGACGTGAAGCCTGATTCTCTGCTATGATATGAAGACTGATTCTCTGCTGACATGAAGCCAGATTGTCTGTTACGGGACCTCTCTCCTCTGCCTGGGTGCTGGGCCTAAATTTATGAAAATGGACTGTTGCAGTGGTGGGTGACGTGAAGCCTGATTCTCTGCTATGACATGAAGACTGATTCTCTGCTGACATGAAGCCAGATTGTCTGTTACGGGACCTCTCTCCTCTGCCTGGGTGCTGGGCCTAAATTTATGAAAATGGACTGTTGCAGTGGTGGGTGATGTGAAGCCTGATTCTCTGCTATGATATGAAGACTGATTCTCTGCTGACATGAAGCCAGATTGTCTGTTACGGGACCTCTCTCTTCTCCCTGGGTGCTGGGCCTAAATATCTGACAATGGACTGTTGCATTGGTGGCTGACTTGAAGCCTAATTCTCTGCTATGATATGAAGACTGATTCTCTGCTGACATGAAGCCAGATTGTCTGTTACGGGACCTCTCTCCTCTGCCTGGGTGCTGGGCCTAAATATCTGACAATGGACTGTTACAGTGGTGGCTGACGTGAAGCCTGATTCTCTGCTATGATATGAAGACTGATTCTCTGCTGACATGAAGCCAGATTGTCTGTTACGGGACCTCTCTCCTCTGCCTGGGTACTGGGCCTAAATTTATGAAAATGGACTGTTGCAGTGGTGGGTGACGTGAAGCCTGATTCTCTGCTATGATATGAAGACTGATTCTCTGCTGACATGAAGCCAGATTGTCTGTTACGGGACCTCTCTCCTCTGCCTGGTTGCTGGGCCTAAATATCTGACAATGGACTGTTGCATTGGTGGCTGACGTGAAGCCTGATTCTCTGCTATGACATGAAGACTGATCCTCTGCTGACATGAAGCCAGATTGTCTGTTACGGGACCTCTCTCCTCTGCCTGGGTGCTGGGCCTAAATTTATGAAAATGGACTGTTACAGTGGTGGGTGACTTGAAGCCTCATTCTCTGCTATGACATGAAGACTGATTCTCTGCTGACATGAAGCCAGATTGTCTGTTACGTGACCTCTCTCCTCTGCCTGGGTGCTGGGCCTAAATATCTGACAATGGACTGTTGCATTGGTGGCTGACGTGAAGCCTGATTCTCTGCTATGATATGAAGACTGATTCTCTGCTGACATGAAGCCAGATTGTCTGTTACGGGACCTCTCTCCTCTGCCTGGGTGCTGGGCCTAAATTTATGAAAATGGACTGTTACAGTGGTGGGTGACGTGAAGCCTGATTCTCTGCTATGACATGAAGACTGATTCTCTGCTGACATGAAGCCAGATTGTCTGTTACGGGACCTCTCTCCTCTGCCTGGGTGCTGGGCCTAAATTTATGAAAATGTACAGTCACAGTGGTGGGTGACGTGAAGCCTGATTCTCTGCTATGATATGAAGACTGATTCTCTGCTGACATGAAGCCAGATTGTCTGTTACGGGACCTCTCTCCTCTGCCTGGGTGCTGGGCCTAAATTTATGAAAATGGACTGTTACAGTGGTGGGTGACTTGAAGCCTCATTCTCTGCTATGACATGAAGACTGATTCTCTGGTGACATGAAGCCAGATTCTGTGTTACGGAACCTCTCTCCTCTGCCTGGGTGCTTGGCCTAAATTTATAAAAAAAATGGACTGTTGCAGTGGTGGCTGACGTGAAACCTGATTCTCTGCTATGACATGCAGACTGATTCTCTGCTGACATGAAGACAGATTCTCTGTTACGGGACCTCTCTCCTCTGCCTGGGTGCCGGGGCCTAAATATCTGAGAATGGACTGTTCCAGTGGTGGGTGACGTGAAGCCAGATTCTCTGCTATGGGACCTCTCTCCAATTGATTTTGGTTAATTTTTATTTATTTAATTTTTATTTTAATTCATTTCCCTATTCACATTTGTTTGCAGGGGATTTACCTACATGTTGCTGCCTTTTGCAGCCCTCTAGCCCTTTCCTGGGCTGTTTTACAGCCTTTTTAGTGCCGAAAAGTTCAGGTCCCCATTGACTTCAATGGGGTTCGGGTTCGGGACGAAGTTCGGATCGGGTTCGGATCCCAAACCCGAACATTTTCGGGAAGTTCGGCCGAACTTCTCGAACCCGAACATCCAGGTGTCCGCTCAACTCTAATTATAATATTACTAGCATCAGCAAATTACTTTGCCAAAATAACACTGGTTTAAACAGGACCGATCAACACTCGGAACATGTGTTCTTTCATTACTTCACGTATTACCCATTTAATAGTACATCTTCTATTGTGAAATGCTCAATGTTGTGCCATTCCTTTATTATGTGAAAAATAGAATTTATGAATGAATTGCTATTATCATTGGGGTTATGTACATGCACACCTAAACATGGCATCACTGATTGGATAGAATGAGTGTGTGCAGATACACCACCACTACTTGGTAACACCCCTCTGTACCCTTTAATAATTATTGAAGTGTAAAATAGCCATTTAAAGGGGTTTTGCTGTTATTTCAAACTGATTATCTATCCTTTGTATAGATCAGCACCATCTGATCTGTGGGGGTCCAACACCCAGGACCACCGCCGATCAGATGCTGAGGATCTATACAAAAGATAGATCATCATTTATAAAAAAAACTGTAGAAACCATTTATTTATAACTTCTAGAAGGAATAATAAATCAACGCCACTACATAAAGAGTTATAAGAATATATGCTCAAGAATTTTAAACGCCAGGTCAGGAGTACTGACAGGTCATGTTTAATGAAGCAACATATTACATATGTCATCATGCAGCTACATTATGGAACTTAGAAGTGCTATAGATGGCCTTTGCAAATAATCCAATTGCACTTGCAATATTTTCGGATTGCTTGCTAAGGCAAACTATGACATTTCTAATTCACACATTGGTACAAATTGCATTACCCACATAGTACACATACAGTGTGTACTGATAAATAGGTTGTCTTCATTGGTTATAATTTTCTTACGGACACTGCTCTATTAATGGCCGCAGGAACATCAGTTGGTCCTTATACCGGTATGGCCTTTTCCTCGAAGTGCCGGAGCCACTGCATCCTTGCAGAATTCCCTTACGGAATTGGTCCCGGCAGCTCCTCCAGCGACTCTTTACTTCAGAAACTTCTAATAAAAATGGAAAAAAATTAATAATTACCACAAAATAACAAATTGCAGAGGATACCATGCCATGTGCTATGCTAAAAGGGAGGACAGATATAATCACACATGTATACATTATCCAATTTTTACTTACCAAGCCTCTCCCGTCTGTAGGCATTCCTACTGTCCCAAACTGTGGAAAACATTTCTTTCGCAATTTCTGTCCAAGCTTCTTCTTTCTTGGAACGGTCCAGGTATTCATCAGATCTACTATCCCAAATACATGGCCACTCTTTCATCATGCTGATTAATTTGGGGATATCCATATCTTTTGGGGCCTTTGGCATCTTTACTTTGGCTCCGCAAGAGAAGTCTCACAAGTAAATACCTCTCTCCTGCAGTGCCTGCAGACTGACACCTTTGAAGTTCACTTCCTGTCTTTCAAATCCATTCCCTGTTGCTAGGTTACTTGCGTTTACAACGCAACGCAACAATCTGGATGCAATGCGTTTTCACTGAAGCTTCATTCACTTCTATGGGGCCTGCGTTGCGTGAAAAACACACAATATAGAGCATGCTGCGATTTTCACGCAACGCACAAGTGATGCGTGAAAAACAACGTCCCATAGAAATGAATGGGTCAGGATTCAGTGCGGGTGCAATGCGTTCACCTCACGCATCGCACCCGCGCGGAAAACTCGCCCATGTGAAAGGGGCCTAAGCTTCACAAATCTAGCAGATTTCAATGCTTGAAGGACCAACAAAAACAAAATCAGCAAAGGGGCTGAATTATTATGTACATTTGTCTCTATAGTTAAGAAAACTCCTTCAAACACTGTTTAGTTATGGATAAACCTTTCAGTAATTTACAAATGATGTGCCCTATGCCTAGTTGTAATAAACATTTGTCATTCAACCATATTGCATCTTTTTCTTGTGCTGCTGTTTAAAACTTAAAAAAATACTGTATATAGAAAAAGTCAGCACTGCCCAGTGTGCTCTTAGTATACAACAGGATTCACATTCATAGGGATCGTCATGCGATAAAATCGATGGTGCTCTGCCTAATAAATGTCCGTAGCAATGCCACAACTGAAGAAAAGAAGAATAGCGGCACTCACCAAAATATTAAGTCACTTTCAGCTTTATTCCATGTTAGAAATCGCAGCAGACGCGGGTCACTTCACAGAGACGCAAGGCAACAGCCGTTTTGCGCTGAATGGCACTTTGTCAAGCCTTCTGTGATGCAGGGGGAGAGCGCAGTAAATACTTACCTCCCACACCTACGTCACAGCCGGACAGGTGAATCAATCACACACGTGAACTACTCGTACAAATACAGAAATTCACATTAAAAACAAAGTAATGATCAGATAAAAACAGCCAAGTCATTCCTGTCATTCAGCCCTAAAGCTTCCATTGCATTAGTTCTAATAATTCATTTGGCTTCTTTTTGTAACAAAATACGCTTCCTATCCCCTCCTCTAACTGGTAAGTTACCACTTCAATACCTGCACATTTTAAAACCTCTTGTTTTCCCTGATGCATGTTGTGTACGTGTTCAATAAGCCGTGTAGCTCCAATGCCAGTTTCAATCGACTTCTTGTGTTCTATGAAGCGCACATAAAGGGCTCTATAGGTTTTACCAATATAAAAACGTCCACATGGGCAAAGCACAACATAAACCACACATTTTGTTTTACAATTGATAAACTAGTTAACTGTATGTTCTACATTGCCCATGTGTATACGTGTGCCCTTGTGCACAAAGTTGCACATCGAGCAGTGTCCACATTTGAAATTGCCCCCAGGACGCCATCTCTCCAACCAATTCTCTCTGGTACAAAGTAGGTTACTATTGGTAATCACATCTCCTATGGTTTTGCTCCGTTTAAAACTCACAATTGGCATATTATTTGTTTTCTCGCTCAGTTGGTCATCTCTTTGTAACATTTAACAGTTTTTCAAAACCGCTTTCTTGATGGTTTCTGTCATAGGGCAATAATCGAATGTGAACACAACTCTTGTGTCTTCAGAGGATTGTCTACTCAGTTTTTTTGTGTGTTTTGTCTCCATTCACAAGTTTTGTTATATGCTTTATCAATGATATGAGTGGGATATCCTCTCTGTAGGAACCGCATTTTTAAATCTTTGCATTGTTTCTCAAATTTCTCATCATTTTTCACTATCCTTGCTAGATGTGCAAATTGACCAAAGGGGACTGCCGTTGCTACATGTGGGGGGTGGAAGCTATTTTAATGTAAAAGGGCATTAGTGGAGATAGGTTTCATATATACTGTGGTGTCAATATTCAAATTTTTAACCCTGACTTGCACGTCTAGAAATTCTATCTCTGTCTCTTCTATCCTGCTAGTGAAGCGCATATTCATATCATTGACTCTATTGAGATACTCTACAAAGAAGTGAAAGAGACTTTTATCACCTGCCCAGACTATGAAGACATCATCGATGTATCTAAAGAAACCCCTTGTGTATTGCACAAATGGGTTATTAACTGTAAAGATGTATTTTTCCTCAAATGCTGCCAGAAAAAGATTGGCAAACGTGCATGAGACAGGTGTCTCCATGGCTGTTCCGGATATTTGATTATACCATGTTGGTCAAACATGAAGGAATTGTGTGTTAATACAAACATTAGTGCTTCAGTAACAAAATCAGTGCCAATCCATATTAATAGTTCACTAACTATCTGTACTCCTAGCTCTTGTGGGTTTCTGGTGTATAAACTTCCTACATCAATTGATGTCAGCATATATTCATCCTGCCACTCAATGCCCTTCAGAACCTCCAAAAAGTCACTGGTGTCCTCCAAAAAGGAGGGAATCCCATGTAGAGGAGGACGCAATAACCAGTCCAAGTCCAGGTTTTAAAATGTGCAGGCATTGAAGTGGTAACTTACCAGTTAGAGGAGGGGATAGGAAGCGTATTTTGTTACAAAAAGAAGCCAAATGGATTATTAGAACTAATGCAATGGAAGCTTTAGGGCTGAATGACAAGAATGACTTGGCTGTTTTTATCTGATCATTACTTTGTTTTTAATGTGAATTTCTGTATTTGTACGAGTAGTTCACATGTGTAATGGATTCACCTGTCCGGCTGTGACGTAGGTGTGGGAGGTAAGTATTTACTGCGCTCTCTCCCTGCATCACAGAAGGCTTGACAAAGCGCCATTCAGAGCAAATGTATGTTTAAAACTTAAATTGTATTTTTTAGTACTTAAAAATCCAGACTCCTGCTGGCTTCCTTATAACATAGATACTGTACCTACACTAAAACCTTCAGTAGATATAAAGCAGACAGCAAAGAATACTTATTCCTTCAAAAATCAATATACACTCGCTGTTTATCTTCCTGCACAGCAGTGTTTAATAATTAGATACTCTGGTATCCAGCCTAAAAGTGTCCCCAAGTGCAGTCACAAAAACCATCAAGCGCTACAAAGAAACTGGCTCACATGCGGACCACCCCAGGAAAGGAAGATCAAGAGTCACCTCTGCTGCGGAGGATAAGTTCCTCCAAGTCACCAGCCTCAGAAATCGCAGGTTAACAGCAGCTCAGATTAGAGACCAGGTCAATGTCACACAGAGTTCTAGCAGCAGACACATCTCTAGAACAACTGTTAAAAGGAGACTGTGTGAATCAGGCCTTCATGGTAGAATATCTGCTAGGAAACCACCGCTAAGGACAGGCAACAAGCAGAAGAGACTTGTTTGGGCTAAAGAACACAAGGAATGGACATTAGACCAGTGGAAATCTGTGCTTTGGTCTGATGAGTCCGAATTTGAGATCTTCGGTTCCAACCACCGTGTCTTTGTGCGACGCAGAAAAGGTGAACGGATGGACTCTACATGCCTGGTTCCCACCGTGAAGCATGGAGGAGGAGGTGTGATGGTGTGGGGGTGCTTTGCTGGTGACACTGTTGAGGATTTATTCAAAATTGAAGGCATACTGAACCAGCATGGCTACCACAGCATCTTGCAGCGGCATGCTATTCCATTGCGTTTAGTTGGACCATCATTTATTTTATAACAGGACAATGACCCCAAACACACCTCCAGGCTGTGTAAGGGCTATTTGACCATGAAGGAGAGTGATGGGGTGCTGCGCCAGATGACCTGGCCTCCACAGTCACCGGACCTGAACCCAATCAAGATGGTTTGGGGTGAGCTGGACCGCAGAGTGAAGGCAAAAGGGCCAACAAGTGCTAAGCATCTCTAGGAACTCCTTCAAGACTGTTGGAAGACCATTTCAGGTGACTACCTCTTGAAGCTCATCAAGAGAATGCCAAGCAATAGTCAAAGCAAAAAGTGGCTACTTTGAAGAACCTAGAATATGACATATTTTCAGTTGTTTCACACTTTTTTGTTATGTATATAATTCCACATGTGTTAATTCATAGTTTTGATGCCTTCAGTGTGAATCTACAATTTTCATAGTCATGAAAATAAAGAAAACTCTTTGAATGAGAAAGTGTTTCCAAACTTTTGGTCTGTACTGTATATACATTTTATTATTTTAAAACGACGCAGAAAAATATCATATTTTTTCCCCTTTATATAGTAGACTTTTTACCACCTATAGCTCATGCTTGTATTAAATTATGCTATATTATTATGTTAGTTGTTATTGCAGACATGATTTGAATTCATTTCTGTTTCTTAGATCTTAGTGAGACATAGAACATTCTCTTTTTTTATACATATTCTTTCATCCATTTTAAATCTATATTCGTTACTATCATTATTTTTATTATTATTCATTATTTTCTATTTCTTTTATTCGCTATTATACCTAGCTTTTTAATGATTTTAGTCTGCATTAATTTGTCCCAGTACAGTATTACTCTCTTTTCGTATATAGATTATAGTATAAATCTATACTCTTGAGGGCAGATTATGTTAAATGGCAATCGGGAGGGGGGATAAGGGGAGGTCAGTTAGATGTAAAGAAATAAATGTACAGTTAATGACCTTTTCCATTCAATAAGATGTTGAAAACTCTTATCCGATGGTATATTCTAACCCCCAGGCATTCCCATAATGACGGGGAATCTTGTCGGGGAGTAGTATGCCAAAGTGGAACAACTGTACAGATTTAAAAAAAAAATATTCTAAAAAACAAATATAGTATTTTTTTAATATTTGTAATATTCAAAAACAAGAATATATAGCAATATAGCAAATATTGGGGAAAAAAAGAATGTAGAGTGTAAGGCTTTGCTCTGGTAGGCAGGGTAAGCGGACGCAACACAGAGGCAAAACCACGGTTGAAAAACAAAGGTTCAGTGTTTATTCAAACCAAAACAAGCAGAAAAGAAAAAACTATACTTTACAGGGTCTTGGTGTTAATTTACACAGCTAGATTCCACAAATCACCTGGCAGTCCACAGCAGGCTGCTCTCATGTGGCTCTCAGCCTGGCAGCATGGCGGGTCTCCTCAGCTCCCAAAACACAGAGATTCCACAGCTCCAGTATCAATTGGAGAATCACACCACACCCAGCTGATCTGCTGGCTGGATTTTTAAACCGCAGCCCAAAACCTGGCCTGGACGTGGGGAACAGCCACCCACCCTGCTCTTTGGCTGCTCCCAATAAGAACCGGCCTGGATTGGCTTTACAGCCATACTAAGTACAATAGTGTCAGCGAGCACTAGCTGCCGCTAACACACAAAATGACTGGTTCTTATCTCAACAAGGCCAGGAACCTCGGTGACACATACCTTCCATCAATGACAGACCCCTGTGCCTTCCTACAAGAGAAATGTAGCTAATATAGTGCTATAATCTTCTTTGTCTAATAGTTGTAATTTTTATTTTTATTTGAAGTTCAGATTAGAAAAAAATGACAACTATTAAAAAAAATTATTATAGCACTATATTAGCTAAATTGTTCTGCATTTGTTTTTTTTCAAATATTCGCTATATTGCTATATATTCTTGTTTTTGAATATTATTAATATTCTAAAAAACGAATATTCGTTTTGTAGAATATTCATCTTTTTTTTTTTTTTTTTATCTGTACATTTGTTTCACTTTGGCATACTCCTCCCCGACAAGCGTCCCCATCACCATGGGAACGCCTGGAGGTTAGAATATACCATTGGATCTGAGTTTTCACGATTTCATTGATTCTTATTACGAAAATTCTCATTATGAAAAATTCTCATTACGAAAATTCTCAACACTACTCCTAACGAATATTTGAATTTGCAAATATTCTACAAATATTCTACAAAATATCGCAAATTCAAATATGACCCCGGCTGCACATTACTATTTAGCACCATCACCCTGGTCCCATAGTGTTATTATAGTTCTCCTCATTTAGTAATGAGTGATATTACTTGTGGTATATGTTTTTATACTCTAACTTGTTAGATGCCTTGTCAGTCTTGGCCAGATTTCATAGACCTATTATAAATATGAGGCATATGTAAAGCCTTCCTTTAGCCCCATTAGTTAGAGGGATTTGAGTCGATAAGTCCACTTGGTCTCCTCCTGTTGTAATCTTTATCTATATCGCCCTGTCTGGGGCCTGTTTTAATTCTTTGTATCCCCCATATTTTTAGCAATAGGGGGTTCCCTTTATGATACTTGTTGAAGCTTTTCTTCTTTGGTATTTATATTACTAATGTGTTTAGATATCCGTTTCCTCATTTCTTCCAATATATAATTTAGGACACTCAAACTGGATGGCATAGACTAATCCCATGGTTCTACAATTAATGTAGTCATTAATGGTGTAGCTTTTTCCATCGATTGGGTTGGTAAATTCTTTTTTGGGAGATGTGTAGTTACAGAAAGTGATCCTTTTGCCACCAACCAAGTTTTTGTAATTTTTTGTTTCCTTTGAAAATGGCTATGTACCATCATCTCTTTTAAGTTTTTACCTCTTCTATACATTATTGTGGTATTCACTGAAATTACTTACTCTCAGATCCCTGTCCGCTCGCAGGACATGCCAATGACGTATTAGAATTTTATACACTGCTTGATGCTGTATCTCATATGTCCCTACACAACGCATTGCTTTCTTATCTCTTGTTAGATCTTTTTGCTGAAATAAACGGTTACTATCTGTATTTCTGGCTGTATTGTACGCTCTCAGAGTACTTTCTTTGGGTACCCTCTTGCTAGGAATCTGCTATATAGTAAACTGCTTTCTTTTTCAAATGCTTGTTCATCCGTACAGTTTTGTTTGGCTCTGAGCTATTCTCCTACTGGGATTCCTGATTTGAGTGATGGCGGGTGGAAACTTTCCCAATTGAAGAAATTATTTGTTGCAGTAGATTTTCTGTATACCTCAGTTGTCATACTGCCATCAGGTCCAAGAACAATCTACAAGTCAAGTTTAGACTCTCCTTTTGAAGTTCGGCTATAAATGACAGACCTATATTGTTTTCATTGAGGCTCTTTGTGAATTTAAAAAAAAATATGCTTCCATTCCATCCATACCGACCCCAAATTAAAATGTGATCGGTATAGTGTGAGTTGTGCTCTGTGAAAACATATTTAGCTAAATAAATTAGCAAATAATATTGACCATCAAATAGAAAATAGCTGTGAGTGAGCAGAAAATGTAAAAGTGTGATAACAAAATTATTGTGCTCGTGAAATTGAGTGCCCTTAGTGTATAAAAATGATTCTACTTCTTTAATGCCAATATCATGTTGTATACTAGTGTAAAGAGCCTCAACATCAATGCTGGCTATAAAGGTTTTTTCACTGACATGTATATCTCTCAGTCTGATTACAGTATCCCTAGTATGTTTGAGGTATGAGGGGAGCGTTTGAACAAATGGCGCAATCATTTCATCTATGTAAGTACTGATCCCTTCACATAGATTTTGGCTCCCGGAAACTTTTGACCTTCCAGGGATTGACTGTTGATTTTTTTGAACCTTGGTTATTGCATAAAACGCTGCAATGGTGGGACGAGGTTTATATAAAACTTTTAGTTCTTCATTAATAATTCATTGTTTTTCTTTAGATTTTAATAATAGGCTCCTAAGTTCTCCATTGTATTTTTCTGTCATCACCATTGCGACATAGTCCTCTTTGTTTATCAGCACTACGTCCCCCCCTTCGTCTAATAGTTTTATTACACCTCACTCCTTTTGGTTTTTATTTTCTGATGGTCTCCAGTAACCAAATCAACAAATGTCTATACATTGGCATAGCCTGCGAACGGAGAGGAAAATCTTGATTTGGGACACATTTTATTGAAAGGTGCTTGAGGATTCACTACTTCTCCTGCCCCTTTTCAGACAGATGTTCAAGAGCCTTGAGAGCTTCTACTTCTCTCTTTTCTAGCTCACCACTATATGGTTCCCTAGTTTTGAATTCTTTATGAAGTGCAAATTTTCTAGCAAATAGATTGATATCTTTTACCCATAGGAATTTTACTAATTTTTTGCTCACTTACAACTATTTTTTATTTGATGATCAATATTATTTACAAATAAATGGTATAGCAATGGGTACGGTTTGCGCACCAATATTCACTAATTTATTTCAAGGGTGGTGGGAGAACAAATATGTTTTCAGAGAGCACAACTCACACTATATTGATCACATTTTATTTTGGGCCTGGTATATAGCTATTTAAATTTTTGGGGATGGCATGGAGACAGATTTTTTTAAATTCGCAAAGAGCCTCAATGAAAACGATATAGGTCTGTCATTTATAGTGGAAATTCAAAAAGAGAGTCTAAACTTTCTTGACTTGAAGATAACTCTAAGACCTGATAAGCATATCACAACTGAGGTACAGAAAATCTACTGTGACAAATAATTTCCTTCATTGGGAAAGTTTCCACTCACCATTACTCAGATCAGGAATCCCAGTAGGACAATACCTCAGAGCCAAATGAAACTGTACGGATGAACGAGCATTTGAAAAACAAAGCAGTTTTCTATATAGCAGATTCCTAGCCAGCGGGTACCCAAAGAAAGTACTCCATAGAGCATACAATAGAGCCAGAAATACAGATAGGAATAGTTTATTTCAGCAAAAAGATCTAACAAGAGATAAAAAAGTAATACATTTTATAGGGACATATGATATACAGCATCAAGGTCTAAACACCTTAGTAACTTAAATATCAAAGAAGAAGCGCCACTCTAAACATATCAAAAAGTATCATAAAGGGAACCCCTCAGAGCTAAAAATATGGGGGATACAAAGAATTAAAACAGGCCCCAGACAGGGCGATATAGACACAAGATTACAACAGGAGGATACCAAGTGGATTTATCGACTCAAATCCCTCTCACCAATGGGGCTAAATGAAGGCTTTGCATATGACTCATTTTTATAATAGGTCTATAAAATCTGGCCAAGACTGACAAGGCAATTAACAAGTTAGAGTATAAAAACATATACCACAAGTAATATCACTTATTACTAATAGAAAAGACAACTGTAATAACACAAGGGACCAGTGTGATGGTGCTAAATTAGAAATAATATGCAATTATTTGACAAAGAAAAAAGTAAGAAACAGTTATACCCTCAATTTTCTGTACCTCACTAATCTTAATTGCAGAGTAGGACCAAGCTATAACAGTTTATACAATGGAGAAAGTTATGAAGTTATGAACTGTGCATTTATTTCTCTACATCTAACTGACTCCTTTTATCCCTCCTCCTTATTGCCATTTAACATAATCTGCCCTCAAGAGTATAGATTTATACTATAATCCATATAATAAAAGAGAGACGAGTAATACTGTACTGGGACAAATCATTAAAAAGCTAGGTAAAATAATGAATAAAAGAAATAGAAAATAATGAATAATAATAAAAATAATTATAGTAACAAATATAGGGATAAAATGGATGAAAGAATATATTTAAAAAAATTGAATGTTCTATGACTCACTAAGCTCTAAAAAACAGAAATTAATTTAATCATCATGTCTGCAATAGCAACTAACATAATAATATAGCATAATTTAATCCAAGCATGAGCTGTAGGTGGTAAAAAGTCTACTATATAAAGGGAAAAAATGATTTATATACAGTACAGACCAAAAGTTTGGACACACCTTCTCATTCAAAGAGTTTTCTTTATTTTCATGACTATGAAAATTGTAGATTCACACTGAAGGCATCAAAACTATGAATTAACACATGTGGAATTATGTACATAACAAAAAAGTGTGAAACAACTGAAAATATGTCATATTCTAGGTTCTTCAAAGTAGCCACCTTTTGCTTTGATTACTGCTTTGCACACTCTTGGCATTCTCTTGATGATTTTCAAAAGGTAGTCACCTGAAATGGTCTTCCAACAGTCTTGAAGGAGTTCCCAGAGATGCTTCGCACTTGTTGGCCCTTTTGCCTTCACTCTGCGGTCCAGCTCACCCCAAACCATCTCGATTGGGTTCAGGTCTGGTGACTGTGGAGGCCAGGTCATCTGGCGCAGCACCCCATCACTCTCCTTCATGGTCAAATAGCCCTTACACAGCCTGGAGGTGTGTTTGGGGTCATTGTCCTGTTGAAAAATAAATGATGGTCCAACTAAACACAAACCGGATTGAATAGCATGCCGCTGCAAGATGCTGTGGTAGCCATGCTGGTTTAGTATGCCTTCAATTTTGAATAAATCCCCAACAGTGTCACCAGCAAAGCACCCCACACCATCACACCTCCTCCTCCATGCTTCACGGTGGGAACCAGGCATGTAGAGTCCATCCGTTCACCTTTTCTGCGTCGCACAAAGACACGGTGGTTGGAATCAAAGATCTCAAATTTGGACTCATCAGATCAAAGCACAGATTTCCACTGGTCTAATGTCCATTCCTTGTGTTCTTTAGCCCAAACAAGTCTCTTCTGCTTGTTGCCTGTCCTTAGCAGTGGTTTCCTAGCAGATATTCCACCATGAAGGCTTGATTCACACAGTCTCCTATTAACAGTTGTTCTAGAGATGTGTCTGCTGCTAGAACTGGTGTGGCATTGACCTGGTCTCTAATCTGAGCTGCTGTTAACCTGCGATTTCTGAGGCTGGTGACTCTGATAAACTTATCCTCCGCAGCAAAGGTGACTCTTGGTCTTTCTTTCCTGGGGCGGTCCGCATGTGAGCCAGTTTCTTTGTAGCGCTTGATGGTTTTTGTGACTGCACTTGGGACACTTTCAAAGTTTTCCCAATTTTTCGGACTGACTGACTTTCATTTCTTAAAGTAATGATGGCCACTCATTTTTCTTTACTTAGCTGCTTTTTTCTTGCCATAATACAAATTCGAACAGTCTTTTCAGTAGGACTATCAGCTGTGTATCCACCTGACTTCTCCACAACGCAACTGATGGTCCCAACCCCATTTATAAGGCAAGAAATACCACTTATTAAACCTGACAGGGCACACCTGTGAAGTGAAAACCATTTCAGGTGACTACCTCTTGAAGCTCATCAAGAGAATGCCAAGAGTGTGCAAAGCAGTAATCAAAGCAAAAGGTGGCTACTTTGAAGAACCTAGAATATGACATATTTTCAGTTGTTTCACACTTTTTTGTTATGTATATAATTCCACATGTGTTAATTCATAGTTTTGATGCCTTCAGTGTAAATCTACAATTTTAATAGTCATGAAAATAAAGAAAACTCTTTGAATGAGAAGGTGTGTCCAAACTTTTGGTCTGTACTATATACAGTACAGACCAAAAGTTTGGACACTCTGCGGTCCAGCTCACCCCAAACCATCTCGATTGGGTTCAGGTCCGGTGACTGTGGAGGCCAGGTCATCTGGCGCTGCACCCCTTCACTCTCCTTCATGGTCAAATAGCCCTTACACAGCCTGGAGGTGTGTTTGGGGTCATTGTCCTGTTGAAAAATAAATGATGGTCCAACTAAACGCAAACCAGATGGAATAGCATGCCGCTGCAAGATGCTGTGGTAGCCATGCTGGTTCAGTATGCCTTCAATTTTCTTTTCTTTTAAATATCTTTTTATTGTTTTCAATAAAGGGGGAATACAAAACAATCAGCAAATCAAGGATGCGATTGCCACATACAATAATCATGCATAATCACTAGTAATGCTTAATCATGAATAGTGAACAATCTCCATAGCAAAGATAGATAATAGGGGACTTTTACGCCTGCATTAAGCAAGTAAAGGGGGGGGGGGTGCTCTGTGCTTTATGGTGTGTGAGGCCGCAGGAGAATCAAGAGCACGAGACCTATAAATATGTAAGGAAGCTCTTTACTTTTCCTATTAAAGGACAATAGAAACCTGGGGGGGGGGGGGGGGTCTCTAAGACAACTACCTCCAAATAATGACTACATCACAGGCCTTTGAGATTTCCTTTAGGGAGGGATGTCCAATGAAGTAGCAATGATATGCTAAGACGCCACCGTTCTGATATTGTAGTGGCGTAACCAATTATAGTAACATCATAGAACCAAACAACATTGAAAAGATACAAAAAAAAAAAAAAAAAAAAAAGGGGGGGTTGGGGTGAGGAAGTGGGAGTGATAAGTACCTGTTTGAGAGCAAGATATGTGGATACCATGTTTATGGGAGACTGAAGCAGTAAGTAGGATAGATCTATTTCTGGTCTGAGAGAAGCATCTGCTTATAGAGAATTAGTGTAAGTGAATGAGATAGCCTAAATATGAATTAAGGTTTTGAGGATCTCCAGTTGAGCCAAGGGGACCAAATTTTCTTGTATTTGTGATGTGATCTCAATTCCCAGTGAAACAACTCTTCTAGTCTGGAAATAGAGGCAACTTTATGCATCCAAAGTGTCTCAGACAGAGGACCTTGTGTTTTCCAATATGAAGCTTTGATAAGTCTAGCTGCCGCTATAAGAGATCTAAGAAGACTTTTCTCAGATAGGATCATTGAGTTTGGCAAAATGTTTAGCAAGGCAATCTTGAGGCAACTGACGATCTTCTTTGTGTCTTCCTTGTCTAGGATGCAATTGATGTGTATCAAAACTTTATCCCAGAATATTTGTAAGAGTGGGCAGGACCACCAAATATGTAAGAAGGTGCCTCTCTCTTTGAGGCATCTCCAACACAGATCAGAGGTTGTGCTATACATTTGGCTTAATCTAACGGGTGTAAGGTACCATCTGGATATTACCTTGTATGTGTTCTCTTGAATGTTAGAGCATCTCGAGGATAATTTGGGTGAGAGTAGTATATCTTTGGTATCTTCTATTGTGGATTGGGTATTTAAGTCTCTTTCCCATTCTCTCAAAAAATAGAGAGATTTTGGTGTCTTATTTTGGAGTAAATTCCTGCTTATCGTGTGTATGAGTTTTTTGGGAGTTTGTGATTGAGATATTAATTTTTCAAACCAAGAGGGTTCCCTAGTCTGAGATTCTTGTGATATAGCCCTTTTCAGTGACTTTGATATGATGTTGTGCTGTAGACAATTCAGTTTAGGTGTGTCAGAACACTCCCTCATAGCTTGCAATTTTAATATTGCTCCGTCCGGATCTAGGAGGTCAGAAGGGGCTAAATCACTGTTGTATATTTGTGCTGGTAGAGTTGTATATCCTTCTCCGGTTATAATGAGGAGGTCGTTAAGGTTGCTTAAGTGAGAGGGGAATTTTTAGCATGTATCTCTTATATGTTTTGTTTTCCAGATTGATAAAGTGGCTTGAGCTAGTATATTGTCTTTATTTATAGTTGGGGTGTTTTGTGGATCAGCAAATACTAGGCTTTTTAGTGGGAATTTTGTTAGTTCTTTTTCCAAAGAAATCCAAGTTTTGTGTTTTGGGTGTCTCACCCAATCTATAATTCTGCTTAGATGAACAGCTGTAATATATTTGTCTAAGGAAGGTAGGCCAATTCCTCCTTTGGTCATGGGTAGTTGAAGAATATTGTATGAAATCCTTGGTTTTATATTTCTCCATATATAATTGGAGCATATTTTCCTAAAGGAAGTTAGGAAATATTTTGGGAGTTTGATTGGGAGCACCTGTATGAGATATGTAATTTTGGGCAAAATTAAGGTGTTGAACATTTTTTTCTGTCCTAGCCAAGAGATAAATGTGGGTTTCCAGGAACTTAGCATATTTGGTATGGAATTTATAAGTGGAGTAAAGTTTAGACTGAATAATCTATTGAGATCAGGCGGAACGTTAACACCCAGGAATTTCAGTAACCTTTTAGTCCATTGGAAGGGGGAGTCTTTCTCCAGATATTTTAGAGCATTATGTGAGTATAGTATGCCCATCGCTTGTGATTTTGAGATATTAATTTTGAAATTGGATATTTCTCCAAATCTATCTAAGGTATCAATTATAAGGGGGAAAGCTTGTCTAGGGTTGGAAATAACCAATAGGAGGTCGTCCGCATATGCTGCTTGTTTTATCTCTAAGGCACCGCAACTTAAACCTTTGATGCCACAGGGTTTTGTCTTATAGCTTGTAACAGAGGTTTCATTGACAAAATAAATAATAAAGGGGATAATGGGCAGCCCTGTCTGGTTCCATTATTAATGTGTACTGCCCGGGACAGAATGTCATTTACTTTTATATAAGCACAAGGGGAGGCGTACATTGAGAAGATGGCTTTGATGAATATTTTTGGAAAGCCAAATTTTTCTGGGGTGCTGGTGATAAAGGGCCAAGCCACTCTATCAAAAGCCTTCTCAGCATCTGTCCCGAGCAGTACAATAGATGTTTTATTCTTTATAGCTAGGGACATGGTATTACTAATTTTGTACATACCATCTTTACCTTCTCTGCCTAGAACAAAGCCTGTTTGGTCAGGATTAATCAGGTCTTGGAGAAGGGGTTTAATTCTGGCCGAAAGGATTCTAGCGTAAATTTTAAGATCAAGATTCAATAAAGAAATGGGTCTGTAGCTAGAACAGAGTGTGTGGTCTTTTTGGGGTTTGGGGATTAATGTAATATGGGCACTTAGTGTTTGAGGGGTGAAGGGTGAACCTTTTAGAGCTGCATTATACACCTGGGTCATATGTGGGACTAGGGTGTCTTTGAATGTTGCATAATATATGGCTGGATGCCCATCTGGTCCTGGAGATTTCCCTTTAGCAATTGTTTTCAGGGTTTCCATGACTTCTTTCTTTGAGATTGGGGTGCATAGTTTGAGTTTCCGATCTTCATTGAGTTTTGGTAGTTCAAGTTTACTCAGGAAGTCAGAGGTAAGTTTGTTTTTCTCTTGCGTGACTGTGTCTGACTCTACTACATTAATATTGTAGAGTGCTGTATAGAAGTCATGAAAAGCCTGAGCAATGGCAGTGTCATCTGTGTGTAATGGCTGACCACCTGTTTTGATACCCACTATCCTAGATTTGCGTTTTTGTTGGCGCAGCATTGCAATCATGAATTTGGTGGATCTATTTCCATGTGCAAAGAATTTTTGCTTTAAGGCTAAATATATCTTTGCTGATTGAGTATTGAGATGGGTTTTCAGTTCTTCTCTAGCCCTATTAAGTTTGTCTAGAATGTCATTTTTCCTAATACGTTTGTGATAGCATTTTAGCTTGGATATTTTAGAGAATAGTTAATTTGTTTTTCTTTGCCTAGCTTTATTTAGGTTTGCCGCAAGCGAAATAAACTCCCCTCTAATTACCGCTTTATGCGCTTCCCATATAAATTGTGTAGACATTTCACCCTGTGTATTATCCGTAATATAGTCCTTTAGTTTCTTATTTATGGCTGAATATATATCTGTAGAACTGAGTAAGGTTTCGTTCAGACGCCAATTAAAATATTTGGGTGATGAGTTGGGTGGCTTGAAAGTGATATAGACTGGTGCATGATCTGAGTGTAAAATGGGGCCTATTTTGGTTTCTGTGCATAGATGAAGGTTGTTAGCAGGGAATAATATCTAATCTAATCTTTGATAAGATTTGTGTGGGGCATAGAAATGGGTAAAGTCCTTTTCTTTTGGATTGAGGGCTCTCCAGACATCTACCAAGGAGTTTTTGTGTAAGGATCTTTTTATGAGATTTAAAGAACTGTTTGGAAGAGATGATTTGCCTGTTAAGGAATCAATGCGGGGATTAAGCGTCACATTTAAATCTCTAGCTACAATGACTAGTCCTTCTCTGAAGGCTTCGAATTCTGGCCAAAATTTGTCGAAACCATTTCTTTTGTGCAGTGTTGGGAGCGTAGATGTTGACCAAAGTGTATGTTTGGGAGTTGATTTTCCCTTTAACCATTAGATATCTCCCTTCATCATCTGATATGGTGAATGTGTGTAGGAAATCAGTGTTACTGTGTATTCCTATGCTAGTTCCAGACTTGTTGGAGGCTGACGAAGAGTTATGGAACCAAAGATTATATTTTGACTTGGAAAGGTCTGGTATTTTGTTGTGCTTAAAATGTGTTTCTTGTAGGAATATTATATTAGTCTTTTCTCTGTGTAGCTGATAAATGGTTTGACTTCTCTTCAGAGGAGACTTAAAGCCTATCACATTGTAAGTAGCTACTCTAAGTTCTGCCATGAGGAGAAGTGGGTGTGAGATCTTTTGTATGCTGTTTACTCACTGGTGGGATGCTCCAATCTGTTCCCACGGGGTATTCATATCTTCTGTAGGCATTCAATGGTACTCGGGGTACTGGGGTGAGTGAGGATGAGGATGAGGGGGGGGAATAAAACCAATCTAAGTACATAGAAAACAAAGCAAAGGTTAGACATAAGCAACATTCTCAGTAACCATTCCCGAAGCATCTCTAATGAGAAGATGGGTGGGAACATGTACATTATAGGTCCTAAAGGGGACCTGAAAGATAATTTAACAGGTTTTGAAACAAACTCTCTTTTTTTTCAGTACGAGTCATGTACGGCACAGGCGATATTAAGTATTATATATTCTAACTGTTGTTAATTCAAATGATAACAGTGATACAACAACTAGTGTGAGGTAAAAGGCTTTACTGAGTGGCTCTAGATGCTAACCTAGAGATGTAGCATGGGCAACCATCCTAGGTAGGTGGAGGGAAGGGAGAGTGAAGAGGGAGGTTAGGGATAAGAGGGGGAAGGAGGTCCCATGCTGCACGTCCAGTTCTTGGGAATTATAAACTCACTCTAAAATATAATAGAGGAGAGATTTAGTGGAGCACACTCAGTAACTTCTTTGTAAGTATGAGAACAGGTCAGCTATCTAAAGCAGTTTCAGTCCTCATCTGCCATGAGACATCTAGGGGTCATCTTCCCTTGTCTTCTTTTGTTCTTCAAGGCTTTACTGGAGAGGACAGTCTCCCATGTGGTTGGAGGTGGAACTTCGGATGATATAAGGACATCTGTAGCAATAGACCAGTCCGGAATGTCTATATCCATGATTTCTAGGTCTTTTGGTGTTTCTTCTCTCTCTCCAGGTTATAAGCATTCCAAAGGGGAACAACCATCTGAGAGCAATTCTCTTGTGTCTTAGATGGTCTGTTAGTGGTTTCAGCATGCGTCTTTTGTTTAGGGTTACAGGTGCAATATATTGGAATAGTTGAATTCTGGCATCTCCATATTCAATACTCTCCATTTCTCTAGCTTTTTTCCATTATTGCTTCTTTCTGAGCAAAGTTCAATAGCTTGCAGATTACATCTCTTGGGGGGTCCTCCGGTTTCGGTTTGGGACGCAAGGCTCTGTGTGCCCTTTCAATAACAACAGGACTAGGAGGATCTTCTGCCAGTAAGGATTTGCATATTTCCTCCACTGCTTTGGGGATTGCTTCGTTTGCAACTGATTCAGGGATGCCCCGAAAACGGATATTGTTCCTCCTGCCTCTGGTATCTTGGTCTTCAATATAGTCATGAAGATAATTGATATGTTGTTGATATTTGGAGAAAGCTTCAGAAGCCTGTTTAGTGTAGTTAGTAATAGCTGTTTATGTGGTTTCCAGAGTTTCGACCCTATTGCCAATCTGTCTAATTTCTCTTTTAATTTCAGACAGCTCCTAAAGTACCGAGTTCAAAGCGTCTGACAGAGCTCTGGATATAAAGGATATGGACAGTGGTAGTTCTGTGGTGGGCTCTGTGACATCTTCATATTCACTGTCTCCTTCTTGAGAGCGTGTAGTAGACCTCTGTGTGGCCCCTTTAGGAGTGGAGACTTGTGTTCCCGGGAGAACCTGTGATTTCTTCATTATGAACTTGTCCAAACCGGGTTGAGACAAATGTGGAGGTTTAGTAGGATTATGGTATTCTTGGCTGGTACCTCTGAATCTTCCTACCTTTACCATAGGTGCTATTGTTTGAGACCACTTTATAAACTTTTGTCACCTGTGTCCTTATCTGGTGTAAAATGGCAATTAATACATCATCTGTTCCTCTATTTAGTTACTTGAGAGTCCACAAACTTGGAAAAGGTAAATAAATTTTGAACTTAAAGATGGTAAGATGTTGTAGATCTATGAAAAGTATTATTTGCTTCTGAAGGTTATAGTATTGCTTATAGTTTATAGTATTATAGTATTATCTGGTAATCGTGTGATATCACACAGTGAAGATGATGTTGTTTCACCTATAAGGATAGTCACTGTCCCTTTAAATAGTAGAAGCAGGTCATCTCCCATATAACTTAATTGCCGGGAATGAGTAGTGAGTAGTGATTAGAAGGGAGGAGGTGGGGGGAAAGAGGAATGATCACTGACCTTCTAGGAAAAATAAGACTGGGTATGGCTAGATTTGCGAGAAGGATCAATCCCAACACTTTGCGGTGGAGCTCTCAGGGAATGGAAACTTGAAGCGTGAACTCCGAACACTGCCGAATCGCAGCGAATGCAGTGCACGGACTGTGTTGCTACCTTCTTTGCGACACTTGAAGAACACTCTATAATAAGGTAGGTAAGTGTCAAACAGGTCAGAAAGTTATTCTGTGAGGTGTTCCTCTTGGATCAATGTAAAAGGAGGCTTCTCTGTTTTAAAGCGTTGATGTAGTTGATTGCCGCCATATAATATAAAAAGGTGTCCCCAGGGCCCGGAGTCAGTGCGACGCCTGTATCGGTTTGGCGAAGAGGATTCTTCTTACCGGTAGGCTATCTCCGTTTGAAGTTAGGAGTGCTCCTTGTGAGGGTCCCTGTTGTCGGGTTGGCGCTGATTGCCGTGTGGGCGGAAGCTGTCGCACGAGTCCGAGGCTTCGGCACTCCAGCTAGGCCGCAAATGGAATCCGGCTCCTTGCACTCTTAAATGTCCGATAGAGGTTTGAAAATGATCTAGATGATGTTCGTGATCCAGCCGGACCTGTTTGGTTCAGCTTTTAGCTAATATATCTTCTGGATGTCGCAGGTTGAAGATTTAGATGCAGGAGCAGTATGCCTTCAATTTTGAATATTCTTGCCATAATACAAATTCTAACAGTCTATTCAGTAGGACTATCAGCTGTGTATCCACCTGACTTCTCCACAACGCAACTGATGGTCCCAACCCCATTTATAAGGCAAGAAATCCCACTTATTAAACCTGACAGGGCATACCTGTGAAGTGAAAACCATTTCAGGTGACTACCTCTTGAAGCTCATCAAGAGAATGACAAGAGCGTGCAAAGCAGTAATCAAAGCAAAAGGTGGCTACTTTGAAGAACCTAGAATATGACATATTTTCAGTTGTTTCACACTTGTTTGTCATGTATATAATTCCATATGTGTTAATTCATAGTTTTGATGCCTTCAGTGTGAATCTACAATTTTCATAGTCATGAAAATAAAGAAAACTCTTTGAATGAGAAGGTGTGTCCAAACTTTTGGTCTGTACTGTATATGAGTATAGATGATTTATAATTTATGAATTTGTCATACACCAATTGATAATAAAAATCTTCACTAAAATAACCTTGCTGAAAAATAGATGGGTAATTGGACAGTCCATATTTAAAGGTATCATAGTCAGTAGGCAAAGAAAATAAGCACAAGAGAGAAGGTCCCTGTCACCTACATAGGAAAGAGAAAGCAATTGCAGACTAAATCCAGGCACATGTGCACAACGAACTAAAGAAGGAAAATATCGCTGAGTTGACGCGCATGTGTGAACTCCCCGAACGAGCGAGTAGGGGAGATGCTAAAGTGAACTGTAGAACTGTAGAAGTAACATGTAAGGAAGGTGAACCAATAGTTGTAGAGATTAAATTTGTATCGGGGATAATGAAAATAAATACGCAAATGAGTTTTTACATGACAAAACTGTATAGAAAGGTTATTGACAATCAGAAAACTTTTTTTCACCCTAATGATATTGATCTAGGTGTGCAGGTCCATCCGAGCCATCCAACAGATGCTAAATAACTTTGAGGTTTACTGGTTCTCAGTCAGATGAGAGCTGGTTTGGAATATCTCATAGTGCACAAGGCTGCCATTGCAAGGTATGCTGGCTGTTATCTCTGTCTTATGGATAGATTGATGTACATACCTGACTTTTGGCATATAGATTGCCTATGGTATGTCGTACTAACACACATCCAGCTATCCTCTTAATGCTGTTTCCAAACCATTTTTATGGGGTTTGCACCAATTTCTTTTATGAACCAGACACCCTCTTCTCTTCCAAGCAGGGGGTGCCTGGGGTTCTCCCATTGACTTCCATTGTATTAAATTGTATTCGAGCACTCGGATCTGCTGAGCATAGCGATGCTCGAGCCGAACAGCAGTTTGGCCGAGCATGCTCGCTCATCACTAGTCTTAACACCGTAAGGACCTTGCCATTTTTCACCTTTATGATCAGGCCATTTTTTGCAAATCTGACATGTCACTTTATGTGGTAATAACTTTAAAAACGCTTTTACTTATCCTGGCCATTCTGAAATTGTTTTCTCATCACATATTGCACTTCATGATACTAGTAAAACTGAGTTTACCAAAAATGTTGAAAAAGTTGCAATTTTCCACATTTCAATTTCTCTACTTTTATAATAGAAAGTAATAACTCCAAAAATAGTTATTACTTTACATTCCCCATATTTCTACTTCCTGTTAGGATCATTTTGTGAATGCCATTTTATTTTTGGGGACATTAGAAGGCTTAGAAGTTTAGAAGCAAATCTTGAAACTTTTCAGAAAATTTCCAAAACCCCCTTTTTAAGTACCAGTTCAGGTCTGAAGTCACTTTGTGAGGCTTACATAATAGAAACCACCCAAAAATGACATGATTTTAGAAACTACACCCCTCAAGGTATTCAAAACTGATTTTACAAATTTTGTTAACCCTTTAGGTATTCCACAAGAATTAATGGAAAATGGAGAGGAAATTTCCGAATTTTCACTTTCTTTTAAATTTTTCATTTTAATCCATTTTTTCCAGTAACAAAGCAAGGGTCTACAGCCAAACACAACTCAATATTTATTACTCTGATTCTGTAGTTTACAGAAACACCCCATATGTGGTCGTAAACTGCTGTACCGCCACACGGTAGGGCGCAGAAGGAAAGGAACGCCATATGGTTTTTGGAAGGCAGATTTCACTGGAATAATTTTAAACTGTCGGATCACATTTGAGGACCCCCTGATGCACCCCTAGTGTAGAAACTCCCAAAAAAAGACCCCAGTTTGGAAACTACAGGATTAGGTGGAAGTTTTTTGGGTTCTATTTTAGGGTACATATGATTTTTGGTTGCACTATATTACACTTTTTGTGAGGCAAGGTAACAAAAAATAACTGTTTTGGCACCATTTGTATGTTATTTACAGTCTTCATCTAACAGGTCAGATCATGTGGTATTTTTTATAAAGCAGGTTTTTACGGATGTGACAATACCAAATATGACTACTTTTATTTGTTTTTTGCTTTAGTTTTACAGAATAAAGCATTTTTTATTTTTTCAGATTTTTTTTTTTTGTCTCCATATTCTGTAAGCCATAGTTTTGCATTTTGGGCGACTGTCTTATGTAGGGGCTCATTTTTTTCAGTATGAGATGACGGTTTCATTGGCACTATTTTGGGGTGCGTATGATTTTTTGATTGCTTGCTATTACACTTTTTGTGATGTAAGGTGACAAAAAATGGCTTTTTGCACCGTTTTTATTTAACTTTTTTTTACGGTGTTCATCTGAGGGGTTAGGTCATGTGATATTTTTATAGAGCAGGTCATTGGTACAGATGCAGCAATACCTAATATGTATACTTTTTTTATTTATTTTTATTTTACACAATAATATCAGTTTTAAAAAAAAAAAAATCATGTTTTAGTGTCTCCATGGTCTGAGATCCATATTTTTATTTATTTTTTGGTCGATTGTCTTAGGTAGGCGCTTATTTTTTGAAGGATGAGATGACAGTTTGATTGGCACTATTTTGGGGCGCATACGACTTTTTGATCGCTTGCTGTTTCACTTTTTGTGATGTAAGGTGATGAAAAATGGCATTCACCTCATCAGGAGAATGCCATAAAAAATGCAAAAAAACTTTACAAAATAGTCACCTCGGTCACCTTGCTTCAAAGTGTAATACTGAACAATTGCAAAATAATTTGTACCAAAAAATGGTACCCAAAAAAATATCAACTCTTTCCACAGAAATGAGCCCCTAAATAAGATGTTTAGCAGAAAAATAAAAAAAAATATGGCTTTCAGAAAAACTGTTTTTCAAAAAAGCTTTCAGCTTTCATTTTGTGACACTGAAACAAAAAATAAAATACATATTTGGTATTGTTGCATCTGTAACTCCCAGATCTATCCTGTCAATTGAATACCATAGAAAACAAAACATAAAAACTGCCAAAACTGCCATTTTATGGTTAACTTGCTTCACAAAAAGCATAATATTGAGCAATCTAAAATGTGTACCCCAAAATAGTACCAATGACACTGTCCCCTTATCCTATAGTTTCCAAAATAGGATCACTTTTTGGGAGTTTTACAGTAGGGATGCATCAGAAATGCAACATAGCAACTTAAAATTATCCTAGTGAAATGTGCCCTCCAAAAACAATATGGTCCTGCATTGTGCAAGTAAAGCAGTTTATGACCACATATGAGGTATTTCGGCACACTACAGAATGAGGGTAATAAATATTGAGTTTTGTTTGGCTGTTTACTCTTGCTGTGTTACAGAAAAATTGGACTAATGAAAAATCTCCCCAAAAAAGTGAAATTTTCCTTTTATTCTTGTGGAACACCTAAAGGATTAACAAAGTTCATAAAATCATTTTAAGTTGCCATGTCGCATTTGAAGACCACCTGATGCATCTCTACAGTAGAAACTCCCAAAAAGCGACCCCATTTTGGAAACAACAAGATAAAAGGACAGTTTTATTCATACTATATTAGGGTACATATGATTTTTGATTGCCCTATGTTATGCTTTTTGCAAGGTAACAAAAAAATGGCTTTTCTGGCAGTTTCTATATTTTTTTATGGTTTTCAATTGACATGATAGATCATGTGTTATTTTTAGAGAGCAGGCCATTACAGATGTGGCAGTACCAAATATGATTATTTTTATTTATTTTTGTTTCAGTTTTACACAATAAAGTTCTGAAGCTATCCAGTGCCGTATGGAAAAAAGCTGGCTGTTCACATTGTACAGATCATGTTATAGCGATCTGCAGGCTAGACAGAATATTCCCTTAGTTTCAAGAGGTGGTGAAAGGCCTTAATTTGTAAAAATCAGGAAGGAGGGGGCCCTACTACTTTTAGAAGTGATGGTGCCATGTTGTAGTAGGGCAACATTCCCCTGGTGAAGTCTCTTAAACAGCAATGAAGGGAAGGACAAAAAGTTGCAGAGTGTGTTCTAAAAGGGAGATACGATAATACATCCTTTATTACTGCAAAATCTATTCTGAAAAACCTTGCCTCTGCATAAAGAATTGATCAAACTGTACAACACATGTATGGGTTATTTTACCCATTATTTTACCACATTATTACACTGTAATATATTCTGCACAACTTACATATTCACTTTTCACTATCTACTACACATTCACTTCTGGAAAACACCTGTTGGATCAAAATTATCACTGTACCTCTTGAAAAATTCCTTGTGGGGTGTAGTTTCCAAAATGGGGTAATTTCTTGGTAATTACAGGACCTCAGATGCAACATAGTGCTTGAAAACTAAAGATGAGCGAAGTTTTGAAAATTTTGATACCACTGCTTTACCAAACAACAAATTTATCTTCAACTTCAACAAGAAATCACTTTCCATTGTATGGAGCTTGCATAATGATGGGGAACAGTGATAGCACCGCCCCCATGAATTAAACCCTTAGATGCCATGTTTAATGCTGATCGTCACACCTATGACTCACATTAACCTGTTCAGGGATTTATCAGAGATTTAAAAAAAAAATATACTCCCCTCATCCACTTCCTAGCAGAGAGGCCATTTGCTCCCATCTTGATTGCAGAAAACCTGCCTAAGGACCTGCAGCAAGCGTGAAGATGTCACCACATGATCATGCTGGGAGTGCTGTCCTTTCTTATTCATTACCACGAAGCGTGAGGAAATTTGGCTTTGTGGCAAATCTAATTTTTCTTGAAATTTTAATCAAAGTCCACCTCGAATACTTTGATTTGCTCAATGCTAATGAAAACCAACTCAACAAATTCTGCTCTGCTATCCTTCCTTTGTGAACCACACAGTGTGCCCATACAGAAGTATATGAAAACATTTGAGGTGTTGCCATATTTAACAGAAAATGAGTAACACATTTTGGGGTGACTTTCTCCTGTTACCCCTTGTGAAAATAAAAGTTTTGAGTCTAAGGCAACTTTTTATTTGAAAAAATGTATTTTTTTCATTTTTATAGCCAGGTGTTTCTAAATTCTATGAAACACTTGTGAAGTCTAAGAGCTCACTATATCCCTTAAAAAATTTACTTGGGCTGAAGTTTGGGGTCACTTCTCAGAGCCTCAGAATTCTCAGATAATACTATGTAAATCAGCGAATTAGGCCACAAATGCACATGGTGCTTTTTTAATCTTGAGCCACGTTGCAGACAACAGTTTAGAGCCACATGTAGGATGTTTATGCAACCAGGGAACACAGTATAATAAAAAAAAAAGTTCTGACTTTTCACAATGGCACGAATTGGGCACAACATAATGGCCATTGAAATGGCATATCTGTGGAAGAATTGCAGTTTTCATTTTAACCATTTAATACATAATCATTTCTAGAAAAGTGCTAACTACACCCCTTGAAAAATTCCTTGGGGGTGTATTTTCAAAAATGGGGTAATTTCTAGAGGATTTCCACTATAGGGGTACCTCGGAGTCCATCCAAATGCTATATGGTGTTCATTCTCTTCTGAACCCTGCTATGTGAACATACAACAGTTTATAGCCACATATTGAGCATTATCTTATTCAGAAGAAATTAGGTAGCAAATTGTTGAGTGATTTTCTCCTGTTAGGCCTTTGTAGAAATGAAATATTCGGTGTTAAACCCCGTAAAAAAACAATGGCCCACTCCCTACGCCTGGAGAAAAAAAGATTCAGTCATAAGAAATGACAAGCATTCTTTATAGTAAGGAATAGCCTGACGCAGGAGCTGGTCACAGCAAATACAGTAGATGGCTTCAAAAAAGGTTTATTTCACTTTTTATTTCAAAATAACAATGAGGCTTATGATAATGTATAGAAATTTTGTTCTACACACCCTTTCCCTTTGGCCCAACCCCTTTTTAAAAGAAAGATGGACATTGATCCAGGGATTTGTTCCATTGATCTATATAGCAGGATTACAGGTTGGACTTGATGGACTTTTGTCTTTTTCCAACCTTAGCAACTATCTAACATTTTATTGTGAAAAAAGTCAGTTTACAATTTCATGGCCAAGTGTTTCTAAGTTCTATGAAACGCCTGTGCTTTCTCTACCCATTGAAAAATTCCTTTGGGAGTGTAGCTTCCAAAATGGGGTCACTTCTTTACAATTTCCACTGTAGCTGTAGCTCATAGTTTCTCCAAATGTGAAATGTCACCCAAAAATCATTCCATCAAAGTCTCTGCAAAAACCATATGGCGGTCTTCCCTTCACATATGGGGTGTTTGTTTAAACTGCAGAATTAGTGTAATAAATATTGAGGTTGGTTTTACTGTTAACCCTTACTGTGTTACAGTATGGAAAATTTGCAAAATAAGTTAAATTTAGAAATTTCACCTCCATATTCCTCAAATTCTTGTGGAACACCTAAAGGGCTAACACAGTTTTAAAAATCAATTTTGAATAATTTGAGGAGTTTAGTTTC
This sequence comes from Bufo gargarizans, assembly GCF_014858855.1. Taxonomy (NCBI): domain Eukaryota; kingdom Metazoa; phylum Chordata; class Amphibia; order Anura; family Bufonidae; genus Bufo; species Bufo gargarizans. Next base: position 207,709,592 of record NC_058080.1, read on the forward strand.
TAAAATGGGGTCTTTTATGAGTGGGTTTTATTAATTATGTCCCTCAAAGTAACTTTAGAACTGAATTGGTCCTTAAAAAAGTCGGTTTTGGAAATCTTCTTGAAAAATTGCTTTCCCTACTTATCATAGAAAATGCGCTCTTCAACATTAAAATTGCAATGATCAAATTTTAAAGCACCTAGCTCTAATCTGTGGTACTTGTGGACTTAACAATATAAATCACATGTATAACAACATGAAGAGACCTTAACAAGTGAATACCACACTAGCCCTACTCCCGTGATTATGGTGTGAGGTGGTATAATGTATGTCAGCCAAGGCCCTCTAGTCTTCATTTCCAGTACACTAACAGCTTAGCATTATATTGATTTGTCTGGGAACCAGTTATACACAGTGTTTTTCAACAGGACAATGCCTGGCCACATGTTGCTTGTGGTACTGTTAGCAAACCTAATCAAGCTACCATGTTATCACCTGGAGTTTCTCTGGGATGGTCGGCAATTGCAAAGAAAGTTGCCAGCAGCGGATCTCGATGACTTGCGTGTCCAAGTGCATTCAGCATGGCAGAAGTTTAATCAGACAACCTATAATAGTATCATTGATAGTAAGAAACTGTAAGTAGCGTGTATTACTCTATGCTAAAAACATTAAGATGTTTCGAAAGATTTGCTTCCATTTATTAGCATTTGCATACCATAAACATGTTTAGCAATCCTTTGATTACCATACTTCCATGACTTTTCCTTCTTGGTTTTGCAATTTCAATGTTGAGGAGTGTAGGTACCAAAGAAAAAATCTGCTGGCAGCTTTGATGTAGGGGTTTATTGGATGATAGATACATCTTTCACTATTCAGATTTACTATACTGAGGTCGAAGAGCAGAGATGTTTTATAATTAACTCACAGGAATAATTGGGTAAAAAAATTATGTCGGATCTCTCTGCTGGGGGACATTTAGAGGTTAATGGGGGTTTATGGTCATTAAAGCTTGAGACTGCTAGTCTAATTTTCTTTTAAGAAAAGTAGCATCTGGACTGCAAATATTAGGTATATAAATCATCATTCAAATTAATATCCATGGTATATGCGTGTCATCATGTATGTATATGCAAAATATACATATGCAGTGGCTTGTGATTTGTAAATTTTCAAGTTTGAAATATTTAGAGGTGGTTTTATTATTGTAAAGGCTTTTGTCCAGATTTACATTTGTATATGTGAATGCGAAACTGTTGTACTGTTATATTGTTGGCTATATTTAAAGGCAATTCACTACACAATGTTAGAAATTTTGACAGATTCATGAAAATGCATTATTGTATTGTTAAAGAAGAAGGGGATGCAAATAAGGCTCTTATCAAGCTCTGCCTCTAATGCCACCAGATGTAAGTCAATGTTCAACCCTTTAAATAGGCCTTGAGACATGACTTGGACAAAAACAAATAAGCCAGCACTTCCCCTGTTTCAGGGTGATGGCCCATTATCAGTGCAGAGCAGAGAGTACTGGCTTTACTGAGTAAGAGGCCTAGGTCAGGATTTGGGGGTTACTATATCTCCTTGGGGAGAGCACCTTAATCAGCGTGAGGAGGCTTCTAGTCCAAACATGATCCTCTGGAATTCTATGAGGAAAGGGACGCAAAGAGCTCTTAGCAAGCGCTGCCTCTAATGTCACCATATGTATGGCAGCTATCCTATAAGTCAATGTACATCCCTTTAAATAGGCGTTGAGACATGACTTGGATAATAAGTAAGCCAGAACCTCATCTGCAGACAGCTGTATTGGGGGGATTGTCCCTAATCAGTGCAGAGCAGAGAGTACTGGCTTAACAGGATGAGAGGCCTGAAGGCTGAGGTTGAACATTGACAACATTTCAGAGGAGCATTTATGGCCTACAAGCCTCCTCATGCCGATTAAGGCTCTCACTCTCCAAGAAGAGAGAGAGTACCCCTCCAAAACCTGTATTGTCAAAAGCATTCCAAGATGTAGCAGGTTTGACAATGAACTATTTATTTTTTGCATATTGGTGACTAACTTGCAATATTCTGAAAATCTACAAATATCAGATAACTATATAAGTTGCATAAAATAAAAAACTTCACTATGTTACATTGACAAACTGGAGCTCAGCTGTATCCACAACAATTAGATATGTGCCAATGAATTCATCAAAATTAGATAAAACACAAACTATGTTAGCAGATGTTTTCATGATACTTGAACACATTTGAAATGTAAGTTTAGGTGTTTTTCCACAAATCTGTAACCAAGTAAGCATGTTTTCTGGCTTGAGGGTGACTTGATAGGGCCAAAGGAAATAATGGAATGCAAATCTTAAATCACAGAACTGTTCAACAAACAAACAATACTTTCACCGTCTTTATATCTTAATTCCTCACACTATGCTCCAATGGTTTGTAGACCCATGTGACATTTGAACTATGGTCTGCAGTATGTTGTATGGCAAGTGCTGACATCCTGGGAATTAGATCTTGCCAGCAATCAAGAGGACAACAGACCTACACATCAGTAATCATATTTACAATGTTTAGCATCTGGTAGACTAATTTAATCTCCTCTGGCTGAGCCAGTCTGCCCATTTGTCTCCGGCCAGAAAACAAAATAGGATAATGATGTAAGTAGCGAAACCCAACAGTTATTGAGAACAAAGTTTAAGGTATAACTTTATCACAGAAAAGGAATGCTAAAGAGAAAATTCACTTTGTACTGCACAAATATTTTGTGTGCTTTCTTACCAAAGATGTCTTAGAAGGAAACAAAATTATATATTTAAAAAAGAAAAATAGAAGAAACGTAAAGGAGCACTGACTGTTCTTTATGACTTATAGTGCTATTTTACGTTAGGTGGCCACATTATACAAGGTAAATGATGTGCTGTGTATATTTCTTTTTACTGATATTAAACCCTTAATGACACAGCAAATTTTAATTGTTATTTTTCCTCCCTTCTTTTTAAGAATCATAACTTTTTTTACTTTTCAGTTTACATAATCATATGGAGACTTGTTTTTTACATGACAGGCTGTACTTTGTAATCATACCATTCAATATTCTAATTTCATATAATGTGTTGATGTTAGAAAAAGAAATCTAAAATATATAGAAGAGGGGAAATACACATTTCTGCCACTGTTTACAGGTTTCTTATTTATACAATTCACAGGGTGGTAAAATTAAGATTTACACATTACCTTTATTTCAATGGTTAGTATGAATACATAATACGCGTTTTAATTGTTTTAAAATAAAAGAAGACGTTAAATGTCGCGTTGCCATACTCTGGAGACCCATGAATATATATATTTTTTAGATTTATGTCTACAGACCAGTGTGAAAGAATACACACACATATATATATATATATATATATATATATATATATATTTTTATAATAATAATTAAAAACGGGCAGCACTACAAGGAATAAAAAAAATTATAATACTTTATTCACCCACAAGGATCATGCGACGTTTCGGCTCTACACAGGAGCCTTCCTCAAGCAATGTGCATAGACAAAACACTGAGCATATATAGCATTGTGCCAAATCCTAACAATTTACATGTCAGGCATGTTCACTTCATTACAATTAAAGTACAATCAAATATAAAACACATTATGGAAATATGTGTGAACTTTAGCCCAATCAAACAGTGCTGTATAATTAAAATACATATAATACATAACACAAAAAATATTTATATTTGCATAGTGTAGCGAAATACATACAAAAACATATAATTGATATCAATAAGCGTGCCAGCTGGAATCAATTTAGTAAAGTGTCAAGTGCCTCCTGGATAGGTAATGATAACGGAGGATGAAGGAGGAAAGCCGGCTGCCATCCGTGTTGACACGTGCGGTCTGGCGCGCCTGAACCGCCACCGCGCATGTCTGAGTGACGTCTACTTCCTGTTTCTGAGTCTTTGCCACTATCATCATGTCGCTGTCACGGCTGAGGATGGGGAAAACCCTCAGCCGTGCGGTATCAGAAGGCGGATGGTCAATGCCAGGCCAGGACAGGAATCAGGGAGCAGGTCACCTCCTACACATCCCTAATTCTGACCTTGTCTCCTATCCGTATGAGCCAACCCTGAAGGTAGGAGGGCTCATACTCCGGAACCTGATATTCCTGCTAGCCCTCAGGGTGGCCCTGGACTAGGAGCAGGATAAGACGACCTGTTCCTCCTAGACACGGAGGAACAGGAGTCTCACTGGCCAAGCTACATAGAAAGGGGAACATAAACAGACATATGGCAATGACAGGTAAGTGAGACTAGTACCACACCTACTTGCCACAGACACACAACCTGGAACCCATGTACAAGTGCTGCTGTCCACAACAACACTAAGGACACAGCATACACCAGACATCACACGGGAGCCCAGGAAACCATATTCTGCAATAAATAAAGACCAAAGAAACATCTAATGAACACCATACATGAAGCTTATGACCACAAGGGTGGCCCCCACTGGCAGACTGTATAACACAGGATGCTGCTCCAGCTAGCCATGGCTGAAGTACCCCTCAGACTAGTGATATTCACTGAGGCTTTATAGGCCCAAGTAGCCACACCCAACAGACACACCCAGTCTTCACACACACAGAAGGGAATTAACCCTTCCAACACAAGGCAAGGGAAGACGGCCACTTAAAGGGGAATACACACAAACACACACACTTCACCTGTTGCCGCGGGCAACGGCATGCGTGGCAATCATGTCCTGGGGATCAGCCATAGGGCTGAGACACTGCCACCACATGCACACAACACCACTCGTTGCCACGGGCAACCAAGTGAAGGAAAGTGTCACAAAACATGCGCTTGTGCAGTCCAGTCATGAAGTCGAGTCGGCCAACTTGGATAAGGGCAAAGTCCACTCATAGACAAGCGCAGGCGCACAGGATATCAGTTCAGTCCGATGCATTGCAGGATCAGGGTGATCATGGCACATAACTGTGCCTTGTACTTAACTAGGTGGCTAAGCGGAATCGGTAGAACGCTACCACAGCACTACGGAGGTGGAGCCTCCAACCGTGACCACAGAGCAACTGCGCATCTGCATGTAAATGCAGGGTCGCATCGCATCTGCGATCAAAACCCACCTATCACCACCCTTTTAAGAGGGTTCTCCTCCAAAACACCCACCATGCATATATCAGACTGCAACGGAAAATAATAAAATTCTAAAGCGTACTTAATAAATAGACCATTTCAGCATGCCGTAATTACGCTTCATACACGAAGGCAGCCTCGAATTTACATGCAGATGCGCAGTTGCTCTGTGGTCACGGTTGGAGGCTCCACCTCCGTAGTGCTGTGGTAGCGTTCTACCGATCCCGCTTAGCCACCTAGTTAAGTACAAGGCACGGTTATGTGCCATGATCACCCTGATCCTGCAATGCATTGGACTGAAATGATATCCTGTGCGCCTGCGCTTGTCTATGAGTGGACTTTGCCCTTTTCCAAGATGGCCGACTCAACTTCATGACTGCACCGCACAAGCGCGACATGACGATAGTGGCAAAGACTCAGAAACAGGAAGTAGACGTCACTCAGACATGCGCGGTGGCGGTTCAGGCGCGCCGGACCACACGTGTCAACATGGATGGCAGTCGGCTTTCCTCCTTCATCCTCCGTTATCATTACCTATCCAGTAAGCACTTGACACTTTACTAAATTGATTCCAGCTGGCACGCTTATTGATATCAATTATATGTTTTTGTATGTATTTCGCTACACTATGCAAATATAAATATTTTTTGTGTTATGTATTATATGTATTTTAATTATACAGCACTGTTTGATTGGGCTAAAGTTCACGCATATTTCCATAATGTGTTTTATATTTGATTGTACTTTAATTGTAATGAAGTGAACACACCTGACATGTAAATTGTTATGATTTGGCACAATGCTATATATGCTCAGTGTTTTGTCTATGCACATTGCTTGAGGAAGGCTCCTGTGTAGAGCCGAAACATTGCATGATCCTTGTGGGTGAATACATTTTTTTTTTTTTTTTATTCCTTGGAGTGCTGCCCATTTTTACATTTTTTGTTTATCTGGATTGGCTTGTATCTACATTGGGCCGGTGCACCCTTCATCCATTTTTATCCAAGACGGTGCTGCCATAGTTTCTCTATATATTAGCAGAAGTACCCGGCTTTTCACGGGTATATTTCATCTATTTAATTTCATGTTTCCGTGTGTCATAAAAAGATATCAACAGTATCCCCCATAACAGTGACCTTTACAGTACCCGCCCCTTTAACAGTGATCGCCACAGTGCCTTCCCCTTTAACAGTGACCTCCACAGTAAATACCCCTTTAACATTGACTTCCACAGTGGCCGCCCCTTTAACATTGACCTCCACAGTGGCCGCCCCTTTAATAGTGACCTCCACAGTCCCAGCCCTGTTAACAATCACAGCATCTTTAACAGTGACCTCCACAGTGGCCACCCGTTTAACAGTGACCTATACAGTTCCTGCCCCTTTAACAGTGTCCTCCACAGTATCTGCCCCATTAACAGTGACCTCCACAGTGCACGTCCCTTTAACAGTTATCTCCACAGTGCACGTCCCTTTAACAGTGACCTCCACAGTGCTTGCCCATTTAACAGTGCCCACCCCTTTAACAGTGACCTCCATAGTGTCCTCCCTTTAACATTGACTTCCACAGTGCCCACCCCTTTAACAGTTACTTCCACATTGCCCGCCCCTTTCACAGTGACTTCCACAGTGCTCGCACCTTTAACAGTGGCCTCCACAGTGCCCGTCCCTTTAACATTGGCCACCCCTTTAATAGAGACCTTTACAGTGTCCGCCCCATTAACAATAACCTCCACAGTGCCCGTCCCTTTAATAGTGACCGCGCCTTTAACAGTGACCTCCAGAGTGCCAGCCCCTTTAACAGTGACCTCAACAGTGCCCGCCCATTTAACAATGACCTCCACAGTGACCGCCCCTTTAACAGTGACTTCCACATTGCTTGCCCCTTTAACAGAGAGCTCCACAGTGCCCGCCGTTTTAACAGAGACCTCCACAGTGTCTGTGCCTATAACAGTGACCGACCCTTTAACAGTGAGCTCCACTTTGCCCGTCACTTAAATAGTGGCCACCCTTTAACAGTGATCTTCACAGTGCCTGCCCCTTTAACAATGACCTCCACAGTGTCCGGCCCTTTAGTTTCAATAGTTTTTTATTTTATCAATAAAACAAAGAAGTATTCGGACATAGACACCATCACAGTAGTCAGATGAGAAGGTGCGTTATGACAATACATCAGTGGGCGCAGCCACTGCCACACAATAATGCACAATACACCATAACCGTACATATCAGCAGTAACCCAGGTGTAACGCCAAAACACCTACAGGTGTTATCCACATTCCGCAGCATAGGCCATGCCGCCGTATACACCAACAGTATAAACAGATCAAACCAAGAGCTGTGGATTACCACAGAGCAACCTAGGGTAAGGCCTCCTCTAGGGAAGAGGAAATAACGGAGGGATGGGGGAGGAACACACATAAGGAAGGGTTAAGAAATACCCGTATCGTATTTCAGCTGTATCTCCGCTGCTTCCGCCTGTATCCCGGACTCCCTCCTCAAGGGGAGTAGAAGGGACTACTGATCCACTCACTCCAAGTCGCCTGTCTCAATTTAATGGGTATGGTTGATGGGGGTAATGAATGTTCATACCTGCAAGTCTGATTAATCTCTTGTATAACTTCGAAAATCGAAGGAGGGATCTGACTTTTCCAGTGCCGGGTAACTACCAATTTGGCGCTGAGCAAAACATGGCCTACAATGTGTCTATTCGGGAGCGGTATTTCCTTAATCCCAATGAACAACAAGGCCAACTCAGGGGATGGGTCTATTTTCCGCCTCGCTAAATTTGAAACCAAACGGAAGACTGACTTCCAATAGTCGTTTAGGATGGGACATGACCATAGGACATGGAGTAAGGATCCGCCTCCTCCACAGTTTCTCCAACAGTATGGCGATGTAGAAGGATAAATTATATGAAGTCTCTGGGGGGTAAAGTACCAATGTAGGATGGTTTTTAGACCTGCCTCATAGTGAGTGACACACTTGAAATTTGAAGCTACAAATCCAATAGCATCAGTCCATGAGTCCTCTGAAAAGGTCCTATTTAGATCCCTTTCCCATCTGAGGACAGGAGGGGATTTAACAAAAGAAGCTTTATCCCCCAGTATGTCATAAAGTGATCTTGTGGAGTGTTTTCTGAACAAGGAGGGAAACTGGAATAATCGCATCACGGATGAGTTGATCTGTGGAGGGGATTGAAGGGTCTTTGAAAGGAAGTGACGTATTCTTAAATATGTGAAAATTTCAGAGTGAGGTAATGCAAAAGCACTTTGAATGGTAGGAAATGGGAGAATTGAGTGGTCAGCTATCAGTTGGGAAATAGTGATGACCCCTTTATCTCGCCAAGGCGCTAAGTTAATGTCGGGTATGGACAACTCAATAGCCCGTGTGGAGGCTATTTTGAAGAGCTGGGATGAATCATCTTTCGATGCCTTATGTATGGTGGTCCACAGGGCTCCCACATGCGATATTGTGAGCAGAGTGGGTGCGAGGGAAGCAGGACCCCACAACAGGTGGATTAAGTAATCCCTAACCGGAACGTGTTTCAACGCATGGCTCTCAATCTGTTGCCACGCTTTTTCATTACTCGACGCCCACCATTCCCTAGCAAAGGAAAGGCCGATTGCTATAAAATAATCTCTAATGTTTGGGAGACCCGCTCCACCAGCGCGTCTCCTTCTGGTCAAGAGTTCGCGAGCTATCCTAGGCTTAGAACCTCCCCATATGTACTTGCCCAATAATGCCTGGGCTTTCTGAAAAAATGCAGCTGGGATCGGGATTGGAAGGGCCCGAAAGATATAAATCAGCTTAGGCAAGGTCATCATCTGGAACGATGCAATCCTACCCACCCAAGAGATTGTCTGCATAGAGAAGCTCGCGAAGTCCGTAGACAAGGTATTGAGAAGGGGGACATAGTTCTGTGTGTATAATAAAGAACAGGGCGAGGTGACCTTGATTCCTAAATAGGGAATCTCTGAACACTGCCAGTCCAGGTCGTGGGAAGCTTTCAGAGTGGCTAAATCTGCAGGTGAAATGTTGATAGGAAGGGCCTGAGATTTCGAGCTATTAATCTTGTAATACGAGAGGGAGCTATAGTGAGAGATCACATCGAATGTGGCCGAGAGGGATTGTGAGGGGTTTGTCAACGTGAGAATGATGTCATCAGCGTATAGGGTAATTGTGTGGGCTCTATTGCCAACTACAATCCCAGAGATAGTGGGCAGGTTTCTGATGTGTTGTGCCAGTGGCTCCAATGCCAAAATAAATAGAAGCGGCGACAACGGACAGCCCTGTCTCGACCCGTTAGTGATTATGAACGGATCCGACAGGATTCCATTAACCCACACTCTCGCCGAGGGGTGCGAGTACAGACTGGAGATGGCATGAATAATCGGACCTGAGAACCCCATCCCTCGGAGAGTGGAAAAAGCGTAATCCCAATGTAAGCGATCAAACGCTTTTTCGGCGTCCAAGGTCACTGCAAGCATTGGAAGAGAATGCACCTCCGCAAAGTTAACCAAATCTACAATGCGTCTGGTATTGTCGGAAGCCTGTCTTCCCGCCACGAAGCCGGCCTGGTCCGGATGGATCAAGGAAGGGATCAGGGGAGAGAGCCTGCTTGCAATGAGCTTGGCAAAAAGTTTTATGTCAGAATTTAACAGGGAGATCGGTCTGAAATTCTGGGGCACATCAGGGGATTTGCCTGGTTTAGGAATTGTGACCACTAAAGCTTCCAACATGTCCGCCGGGAATGGGTCACCCGCCATTACCCTATTAAACAGACTTAGTAGGTGAGGGAGAAGGGCGGGTAAAAAATGACGATAATATTCGTTCGACAACCCGTCGGGGCCCGGGGATTTACCCTGGGGTAATGACATGACTATTTTGGTCAATTCTTGGGAGGAAACAGGGGAGTTGAGAGATAGAAGTTGCGCTTCGTTTAGAGTGGGCAAGGACGCTTTGGAAAGGAAGTCCGCCACCAGTGTCGGGTAATCTTGCGGCAGAGGGGTATGGTCTTTTAAATTGTACAGGGTTTGATAGTATTGTTTGAATTGATCGGCTATGTCTCTTGGGTCCATCAATTTCGCCTTTGTAACCGGGTGAAGTAAGTATGGGATTTTGGATTTGGCTTGTTGCTTTTTAAGCTGCTGGGCCAAGAGACGGCCGGCCTTATTTCCCTGAGCGTAGAACTTTGCTTTCAGTCTAAGAAGAGATTTATGATAGTTTTGCATCAATAGAGCACTCAATTTATTCCGCGCTACTCGGAGGGAATTAGAGCCGTGTAGAGTGGGGGATAACTTGTTGGTAGTTTCCAGATCCTCTATTTCTTTCAAGATCAACGCTATCTCCCTCTCCCTGTGTTTCTTTAAGTTAATATTCAATTTAATTAGGGAGCCTCTCATGAAGGCTTTATGGGCCTGCCATAAAACAAAGTCACTCGAGACAGAGCCAACGTTGAACTGAAAGAACTCTGAGAGATGGGCAGACAATTCCTCAATGTATTTAGGGTTATTAAAAAGAAAAGTGTTGTTTCTCCACACTGGGGCCCTGTGGGATTGGTACTGTTCTTCAAGAGTGATAGTGATGGGGGCATGGTCAGACCACTTTATCAAGCCTATCTCTGAGGAAGTAGTATGAAGTAGGGAGGTATGGTCTACCATAAAAAGGTCTATCCTGGAATAGGAGAGATGCGGGACCGAGAAAAAGGTATAGTCTCTCTCCAGGCTATGTTGGGCCCTCCACACATCATACAATCCCTCTGACTGCAAAAAGGGGGCTATACCCACATCTGTTCTACGGGAGGGGGAGGAAGAATCCACGGTAGGTTGCAGGACCGAATTAAAGTCTCCACAGATAATCAGTTTACCTTGCTTAAGTGAGTGAACTTGGCGCAAGACTTTATGTAGGAACGCCAACTGATGTGAATTAGGGGCATATATATTGACGAGAGTGTACACTATATTATTGATGGAGCACACTAAGATCACATATCGGCCAGAAGGGGCTGTCTTGGAGGCAATTAGGGTGAAAGCTACTGTGTTTTTAACTGCAATAAAAGTACCTCGTTTTTTCCTGGAGAAGTGTGAGTGAAAGACGTTTGAAAAGAGGCGATGATGTATTCGAAAGGCGTCTGCTTGGAGTAGGTGGGATTCCTGAATGCACAGCACATCGGCATGAGAAGCCAATGCTTCAGACCAGAGATAGGTACGCTTTTGAGGACAGTTGAGGCCTTTGACATTGAAGCTCATAATCTTGAGACCCATCTCTACCCAGTGCAGGACACCTATATATTAGGAAAGCAACGGAGATACAACTTCAGCTCAGTGCAATACAAAATGGAACTATAAAATCAGACAAATATTCCTTAAAATGACAGATGTAAAAACAACTTTCCTAGACAGAGAAGGAAGGGTTAGACGACAAAGGGAGGAAGGAAAGAGGGTTAGGACGGGATAGGATGGGAGGCGACTAACCAGTCACCTAGACAAACTAGGGGCGAAAGTCCACTGCCAGGGCTGGCGAGGTAGAGAACAAGTAGAAGGAGGTAGGAGATCGCACCGGTTCTGTGTGAGCAATAGAAAATAGCCCTTTATTAGAGTCCAAATGCCGTGTTGGTTCCGTCATCCGGTGGGTTCCATACATTCAAAGTGTCCATTCCTGTCAGGAGTGCTATATATCAAATGGAGGGGCCGTCACAGTCCCTATGAAGAATGAATAAGGTTATAATGAGACAGGGGGATTATCTCCAGTGGACTTAGCAGATAAAGGGATACCCCAGAGCTGGAGGAGATGTTTCCCCTCATCCAGATTTTTGATCGCATGGACTTGCCCGTTCCTGCGAATAAGAATTTTCAGGGGGTATCCCCACTTGTAGGGGACATCACTGTCCTGAAGAGCCATAGTTATAGGTATTAATTCTCTGCGACGGCGGAGCGTAAATCGGGACAAGTCCGTAAAAAGCTTCACCGTTTCATACGGCGCTGGGAGTGGATGCTTTCTTCGCGCCACTGACATCATGGCTTCCTTGGTATGAAAAAAGTGGATGCGAGCCAGGGTGTCACGCGGGATATGGGACCCTAGATGAGAGGGCTTTGGAATCCTGTGAGCTCGATCTATAATCATGTCTGGACCCGGAATCTGAGGCAGGAGCACTTTCATGAGGCCTTTCAAGTATGGTTGCAAGTCCTCTGGGGTCACCTCTTCAGGGATGCCTCTAAATTTAATGTTATTGCGCCTGGAGCGATCTTCCATGTCAGCAATCTTTAAATTAATGGCTTCAATCTGATCCGCCATTTCATTATGAGCGTCAATAAGCTCGTTTTGGGACGCTGCAAACTCGCCCATTTTTGTTTCAATATGGGTAATTTTTCTTTCAGCTGTCTGTACTCTGGCGAGCACGGGGTTAATGAGCTTCCCCATATCAGTGCTAAGAGAGGATTTTAAGGCCAGCAGCATATTCTTTAGAGAATCCTCAGTGACTAAATTATTAGAAGCAGGGAAACTCTGGAACGGGTCTTCTGGCTGCTCAGCAACAGGAGACTTGCTAACAAAGTCACTGACCTGCCCAGCATGTGGTTCGGCGAGGTCCAGGTTCAGCTGCTGGGAACCTCTAAGTTGTGGCCACTCGCAGAGGCCCGCGCTGACTGAGGGGGATCGGGCGCCATCTTGTCCAACATGTGCCGGATCTGCGACGTCTGCAGGAGTCGGAGGGAGCGATGGCTGGGGGCCATGAAGGAGGTGAGTCAGCTCCAGATGGTCCGGTGGAGACGGGGAGCGGACTGCAGGTGAGGGCGACGGAGCGCTGAGTGGGGATGCCGGCGGGGATTCCGTCATGCGGTCGGCGCCATCTTTCCCTCTCCCCCTTGTGAAGAAAGAGTCCACTGACCCGTACTGTAGCTTCGGGAGGGACTTCTTCGGTTTTCCCATGGCTGTAGGGGACGGCAGCGATGGCGGTGGGAGGAAGAACGGCCACACAGAAGCTGATGGTTATGGGCTGGCTGCGGAATAGTCGCTGCGGTGCAGGAGCTCCTCTAACATGCGGCCATCTCGCTCAGCAGCCAGGCCACGCCCCCGTCCGGCCCTTTAACAGTGACTTTAACAGAGAACTCCACAATGCCCGCCCCTTTAACAGAGACCTCCACAGTGCCCGCCCCTTTAACAGTGACCTCCACAGTGCCCGTCTCTTTAACAGTGACCTCCGCAATGCCTGCCCCTTTACCAGTGAACTACACAGCACCCATCCATTTAATAGTGCCCCCAGCTCTCCATGCATGTGGCAGTGTAGTTGTGCAGTCATATGTCATATGACTGAATATTTAAGGACCTGCAAACTGCTAAAACCTGTGATCAGTTGTTATGGCAACCTGGAGTAGGAGCTGCGAGCTTCTATTGGCTAATAAGGGACATGTGACCATGTAAATGGCAGTTCGGATTTAAGTGAAAGGCTTGCTGACTTCTATTGGCTAATGCATGTCATTTTGGGGGAATATCTCAGGAACCTTCCCAGACACCTGATGTACTTGTCTGTTAAGTGGTGAAGATTGGTCCAGTCCTTTGGTCGCGCATAAAGAACGTCCAGACAAACGTCTAGACCGACAGACAGACAGAAAACTCATTTTTATACAGGTGAAACTCGAAAAATGTATAAGAGACTAGCAAAAGGACCCGGCTTCGCACGGGTATATTTCATCTATTTCACTTTAGGTTTCCATTAGTCGTAAAAAGATATCAACAGTTTCCCCATAACATTGACCTCTACAGGACCCGCCCCTTTAACAATGACCTCCATAGTGCCCGCCCCTTTAACAGTGATCTCCACAGTGCTCGCTCCTGTAACAATAACCTCCACAGTGGCCGCCCCTTTAACAGTGACCGCATCTTTAACAGTAACCTGAACAGTGCACGCTCCTTTAACAGTGACCTCCACAGTGACCGCCCCTTTAATATTGACCTCCACAGTGTCCACCCCATAACAGTAACCGACCCATTAACAGTGACCTCCACTTTGCCCGTCACTTAAAAAGTGGCCACCCTCTAACAGTGATCTTCACAGTGCCTGCCCCTTTAACAATGACCTCCACAGTGTCCGCCCCTTTAACCACTTCAGCCCCGCTAGGTGAAACCCCCTTCATGACCAGAGCACTTTTTACACTTCGGCACTACACTCCTTTCACCGTTTAGCGCTAGGTCATGCAACTTACCACCCAAATGAATTTTACCTCCTTTTCTTCTCACTAATAGAGCTTTCATTTGGTGGTATTTCGTTGCTGCTGGCATTTTTACTTTTTTTGTTATTAATCAAAATGTAATGATTTTTTTGCAAAAAAATGACATTTTTCACTTTCAGCTGTAAAATTTTGCAAAAAAAACGACATCCATATATAAACTTTTCGCCAAATTTATTGTTCTACATGTCTTTGATAAAAAAAAAATGTTTGGGCAAAAAAATAATTGTTTGGGTAAAAGTTATAGCATTTACAAACTATGGTACAAAAATGTGAATTTCCGCTTTTTGAAGCAGCTCTGACTTTCTGAACACCTGTCATGTTTCCTGAGGTTCTACAATGCCCAAACAGTAGAAAAACCCAACAAATGACCCCATTTCGGAAAGTAGACACCCTAAGGTATTTGCTGATGGGCATAGTGAGTTCATAGAACTTTTTATTTTTTGTCACAAGTTAGCGGAAAATGATGATGATTTTATTTATTTTTTTTTTCTTACAAAGTCTCATATTCCACTAACTTGCGACAAAAAATAAAAAATTCTAGGAACTCACCATGCCCCTCACAGAATACCTTGGGGTGTCTTCTTTCCAAAATGGGGTCACTTGTGGGGTAGTTATACTGCCCTGGCAATTTAGGGGCCCAAATGTGTGAGAAGAACTTTGCAATCAAAATGTGTAAAAAATGACCGGTGAAATCCAAAAGGTGCACTTTGGAATATGCGCCCCTTTGCCCACCTTGGCAGCAAAAAAGTGTGACACATCTGGTATCGCCGTACTCAGGAGAAGTTGGGGAATGTGTTTTGGGGTGTCATTTTACATATACCCATGCTGGGTGAGAAAAATATCTTGGTCAAATGCCAACTTTGTATAAAAAAATTGGAAAAGTTGTCTTTTGCCAAGATATTTCTCTCATCCAGCATGGTTATATGTAAAATGACACCCCAAAACACATTCCCCAACTTCTCCTGAGTACGGCGATACCAGATGTGTGACACTTTTTTGCAGCCAAGGTGGGCAAAGGGGCACATATTCCAAAGTGCACCTTTCAGATTTTGCAGGCCATTTTTTACACATTTTGATTGCAAGGTACTTCTCACACATTTGGGCCCCTAAATTGCCAGGGCAGTATAACTACGCCACAAGTGACCCCATTTTGGAAAGAAGACACCCCAAGGTATTCCGTGAGGGGCATGGCGAGTTCCTAGAATTTTTTATTTTTGTCACAAGTTAGCGGAAAATGATGATTTTTTTTTTTCTCTTTTTTCCTTACAAAGTCTCATATTCCACTAACTTGCGACAAAAAATAAAAAATTCTAGGAACTCGCCATGCCCCTCACGGAATACCTTGGGGTGTCTTCTTTCCAAAATGGGGTCACTTGTGGCGTAGTTATACTGCCCTGGCAATTTAGGGGCCCAAATGTGTGAGAAGTACTTTGCAATCAAAATGTGTAAAAAATGCCCGGTGAAATCCGAAAGGTGCACTTTGGAATATGTGCCCCTTTGCCCACCTTGGCATCAAAAAAGTGTCACACATCTGGTATCGCCGTACTCAGGAGAAGTTGGGGAATGTGATTTGGGGTGTCATTTTACATATACCCATGCTGGGTGAGAGAAATATCTTGGCAAAAGACAACTTTTCCCATTTTTTTATACAAAGTTGGCATTTGACCAAGATATTTTTCTCACCCAGCATGGGTATATGTAAAATGACACCCCAAAACACATTGCCCAACTTCTCCTGAGTACGGCGATACCAGATGTGTCACACTTTTTTGCTGCCAAGGTGGGCAAAGGGGCACATATTCCAAAGTGCACCTTTCGGATTTTGCAGGGCATTTTTTACACATTTTGATTGCAAAGTTCTTCTCACACATTTGGGCCCCTAAATTGCCAGGGCAGTATAACTACCCCACAAGTGACCCCATTTTGGAAAGAAGACACCCCAAGGTATTCCGTGAGGGGCATGGCGATTTCCTAGAATTTTTTATTTTTTGTCGCAAGTTAGTGGAATATGAGACTTTGTAAGGAAAAAAGAAAAAATAAGAAAAATCATCATTTTCCGCTAAATTGTGATAAAAAATAAAAAATTCTAGGAACTCGCCGTGCCCCCCACGGAATACCTTGGGGTGTCTTCTTTCCAAAATGGGGTCACTTGTGGCGTAGTTATACTGCCCTGGCAATTTAGGGGCCCAAATGTGTAAGAAGTACCTTGCAATCAAAATGTGTAAAAAATGGCCTGCGAAATCCGAAAGGTGCCCCTTTGCCCACCTTGGCTGCAAAAAAGTGTCACACATGTGGTATCGCCGTACTCAGGAGAAGTTGGGCAATGTGTTTTGGGGGGTCATTTTACATATACCCATGCTGGGTGAGAGAAATATCTTGGCAAAAGACAACTTTTCCCATTTTTTTATACAAAGTTGGCATTTGACCAAGATATTTTTCTCACCCAGCATGGGTATATGTAAAATGACACCCCAAAACACATTCCCCAACTTCTCCTGAGTACGGCGATACCAGATGTGTCACACTTTTTTGCAGCCTAGATGCGCAAAGGGGCCCAAATTCCTTTTAGGAGGGCATTTTTAGACATTTGGATCCCAGACTTCTTCTCACACTTTCGGGCCCCTAAAAAGCCAGGGCAGTATAAATACCCCACATGTGACCCCACTTTGGAAAGAAGACACCCCAAGGTATTCAATGAGGGGCATGGCGAGTTCCTAGAATATTTTTTTTTGCATAAGTTAGCGGATATTGATTTTTTTTGTTTTTTTTCTCACAAAGTCTCACTTTCCGCTAACTTAGGACAAAAATTTCAATCTTTCATGGACTCAATATGCCTCTCAGTGAATACCTTGGGGTGTCTTCTTTCCGAAATGGGGTCACATGTGGGGTATTTATACTGCCCTGGCTTTTTAGGGGCCCTAAAGCGTGAGAAGAAGTCTGGAATATAAATGTCTAAAAATGTTTACGCATTTGGATTCCGTGAGGGGTATGGTGCGTCCATGTGAGATTTTATTTTTTGACACAAGTTAGTGGAATATGAGACTTTGTAAGAAAAAACAAAAACAAAAACAAACAAAAAATTTCCGCTAACTTGTGCCAAAAAAAATGTCTGAATGGAGCCTTACCAGGGGGGGGGGGGGTGATCAATGACAGGGGGGTGATCAATGACAGGGGGGTGATCACCCATATAGACTCCCTGATCACCCCCCTGTCATTGATCACCCCCCCTGTAAGGCTCCATTCAGACATCCGCATGATTTTTTACGGATCCATGGATACATGGATCGGATCCACAGAACGCATGCGGACGTCTGAATGGAGCCTTACAGGGGGGTTATCAATGACAGGGGGTGATCAGGGTAATCAGGGTGATCACCCCCCTGTCACTGATCACCCCCCCTGTAAGGCTCCATTCAGACATCCGCATGATTTTTTACGGATCCATGGATACATGGATCGGATCCACAAAACGCATGCGGACGTCTGAATGGAGCCTTACAGGGGGGTTATCAATGACAGGGGATGATCAGGGTGATCACCCCCCTGTCACTGATCACCCCCCCTGTAAGGCTCCATTCAGACATCCGCATGATTTTTTACGGATCCATGGATACATGGATCGGATCCACAGAACGCATGCGGACGTCTGAATGGAGCCTTACAGGGGGGTTATCAATGACAGGGGGTGATCAGGGTAATCAGGGTGATCACCCCCCTGTCACTGATCACCCCCCCTGTAAGGCTCCATTCAGACGTCCGCATGATTTTTACGGATCCATGGATACATGGATCGGATCCGTAAAAATCATGCGGACGTCTGAATGGAGCCTTACAGGGGGGTGATCAATGACAGGGGGGTGATCAATGACAGGGGGTGATCAGGGAGTGTATATGGGTGATCACCCGCCTGTCATTGATCACCCCCCTGTAAGGCTCCATTCAGACGTCCGTATGCTTTTTGCGGATCCGATCCATGTATCCGTGGATCCGTAAAAATCATACGGACGTCTGAACGGAGCCTGACAGGGGGGTGATCAATGACAGGGCGGTGATCAATGACAGGGGGCTGATCAGGGAGTTTATATGGGGTGATCATGGGTGATCAGGGGTTTATAAGGGGTTAATAAGTGCCTGGGGGGGGGTGTAGTGTAGTGTAGTGTGGTGTTTGGTGGGACTGTACTGACCTACCTGAGTCCTCTGGTGGTCGATCCTAACAAAAGGGACCACCAGAGGACCAGGTAGGAGGTATATTAGACGCTGTTATGAAAACAGCGTCTAATATACCTGTTAGGGGTTAAAAAATTCGGATCTCCAGCCTGCCAGCGAGCGATCGCCGCTGGCAGGCTGGAGATCCACTCGCTTACCTTCCGTTCACAGGAAATCTCGCGTCTCGCGAGAAGACGCGTATATGCGTCCAGGAGGAATAAAGCAACCACCTCCCGGACGCATATACGCGTACAGCGGTCGGGAGGTGGTTAACAATGACTTCCACATTGCCCACCCCTTTAACAGAGACCTCCACAGTGCCCGCCCCTTTAATAGTGATCTCCACAGTGTCGGCCCCTATAACAGTGACCGACCCTTTAGCAGTGACCTCCACAATGCCCTCACTTTTAACAGTGACCTACCTCACACAGTGACCTCCTCAGTGCCCGCCCCTTTAACAGTGACCTCCACAGTGCCCATCCTTTAACAGTGGCCTTCATAGTACCCGCCCCTTTAACAGTGACCTCCGCAGTGCCTGCTCCTTTACCAGTGTACTCCACAGCACCCATCCATTTAATAGTGCCCTTAGCTCCCCATGCATGTAGCACTGTAGTTGTGTCGTCATATGTCATATGACTGAATATTTAAGGACCTGCAAACTACTAAAACCTGTGATCAGTTGTTATGGCAACCTAGAGTAGGGCCTGCGATCTTCTTGCGAGCTTCTATTGGCTAATAAGGGACATGTAACCTTGTAAATGGCAGTTTGGATTTAAGTGAAAGGCTTGCTGACTTTTATTGGCTAATGCGGGTCATTTTGTGGGAATATCTCAGGAACAGTAAGTCCAAGAGAGCCGAGACCCAGTTTAAAACCATTCCCGGACACCTGATGTACTTGTCTGCCATATTTGGTGAAGATCGGTCCTGTCCTTTGGTCGCGCATAAAGAACGTCCAGACAGACGTTTAGACAGCCAGACAGACAGAAAACTAATTTTTATATATACAGGTGAAACTCGAAAAATTTGAATATTGTACAAAGTTCATTTATTTCAGTTATTCAACTTAAAAGGTGAAACTAACATATGATATAGACTTATTACATGCAAAGCGAGATATCAAGCCTTTATTTGTTATAATTTGGATGATTATGGTTTACAGCTTATGAAACCGGTATCCTTTGCTCAGGAAGTTTGGATTAATTAGCTGACTAGAGTGTGACACTTTGAGCCTAGAATATTGAACCTTTTCACAAAATTCTAATTTTAAGCTGCATTGATGCAATTCCGTTTAATTTTCATTACTGATATAAATGGACTTTTGCATGATATTCTAATTTTTCGAGTTTCACCTATATGAGAGACTAGCAGAAGGATCCGGCTTCGCACGGGTATATTTTATCTATTTCACTTTAGGTCGTAAAAAGAAATCAACAGTTTTCCACATAAGATTGACCTCCATAGTGCCCACCCCTTTAACAGTGATCTCCCCAGTGCCCGCTTCTTTAACAATGACCTCCACAGTGAACACCCCTTTAACAGTGACCGCATCTTTAACAGTAACCTGCACAATGCACGCCCCTTTAACAGTGACTTTCACAGTGCCCACCCCTTTATCAGTGACTTCCACAGTGCCTGCCCCTTTAAAAGTGACTTCTATAGTGCCCACCCCTTTAACAGTAACCTCCTCACTGCTTGCCCCTTTAACAGTGACCTTCACAATGCCCTTCCCTTTAACAGTGACTGCTCTTTAACAGTGACCTCCACGGTGCTCGCCCCTTTAACATTAACCGCCCCTTTAACAGTGGCCTCCACATTGCCCGTCCTTTTAATAGTGACCGCCCTTTAACAGTGACCTCCACAATGACCCCCCCTTTAACAGTGACCTCAACAGTGTCTGCCCCTTTAACAGTGACCTCCACAGTTCTCACCCATTTAACAGTGACCTCCACAGTGCCAGCCTCTTTAACAATAACCTCCATTAACCCCTTTAACATTGACCATCCCTTTAACATTCAAATTTCATAGTAGCTGCCCCTTTAACAGAGACCTCCAGAGTGCCCACCCATTTAACAGTAAATTCCTCAGTGTCTTCCCCTTTAACAGTGACCTTCCCTTCATCAGTGACCTCCACAGTGCCTTCCCCTTTAATAGTAACCTGCACAGTGTACGCCCCTTTAACAGTGACCTCCACAATGGCCGCCCCTTTAATAGTGGCCCCAGCTTTAACAGTGAGCTCCACAGTACTCGCTCCTTTAACAGTGACTTCCACAGTGCCTGCCCCTTTAAAAGTGACTTCTATAGTGCCCACCCCTTTAACAGTAACCTCCTCACTGCTTGCCCCTTTAACAGTGACCTTCACAATGCCCTTCCCTTTAACAGTGACTGCTCTTTAACAGTGACCTCCACGGTGCTCGCCCCTTTAACATTAACCGCCCCTTTAACAGTGGCCTCCACATTGCCCGTCCTTTTAATAGTGACCGCCCTTTAACAGTGACCTCCACAATGACCCCCCCTTTAACAGTGACCTCAACAGTGTCTGCCCCTTTAACAGTGACCTCCACAGTTCTCACCCATTTAACAGTGACCTCCACAGTGCCAGCCTCTTTAACAATAACCTCCATTAACCCCTTTAACATTGACCATCCCTTTAACATTCAAATTTCATAGTAGCTGCCCCTTTAACAGAGACCTCCAGAGTGCCCACCCATTTAACAGTAAATTCCTCAGTGTCTTCCCCTTTAACAGTGACCTTCCCTTCATCAGTGACCTCCACAGTGCCTTCCCCTTTAATAGTAACCTGCACAGTGTACGCCCCTTTAACAGTGACCTCCACAATGGCCGCCCCTTTAATAGTGGCCCCAGCTTTAACAGTGAGCTCCACAGTACTCGCTCCTTTAACAGTGCCCACTCCTTTAAAGAGGACCTTTCACTACAATAAAAAATCTAAACAAAGCATACACACATGGAGAGCATCGCCCAGGGATCTCCCTTCACTTACTATTATCCCTGGGCGCTGCTCTTTTCTCCCGGTATAGGCTCTGTTATCTTCATATTTTCGGCTCAACTGGGTGGAGCCTGCCGGCGTCTCCTTCTCCCAGTCTGGAGTGCTGGCCAATCGCAGCACTCAGCTCATAGCCTGAGAGAAAAAAAAAAACTCTCAGGCTATGAGCTGAGCGCTGCCATTGGCCAGGGTTACAGCCTGGGAGAAGGAGACACTGGCAGGCTCCACCCAGTTGAAGATACCGGAGCCTATACCGGGAGAACGGATAATAGTAAGAGCAGGGAGATCCCTGAGCGGCGCTCTCCATGTCTGTATGCTTAGTTTAGATTTTTTATTGTAGTGAAAGGTCCTCTTTAACAATTACCTCCGCAGTGCCCGCCCCTTTAACAGTGAACTCCACAGTGCCCGCCCATTTATCAGTGAACTCCACAGTGCCCGCCCATTTAATAGTGGCACCTGCCCTCCATGCATGTAGCAGTGTAGTTGTGCCGTCATACATCATATGACTGAATATTTGGGCCTGTTTCGCACGGGTGAGTTTTCCACACCTCACACATTTGCATGCGTTCACCTCACTCATTGCACCCGCACTGAATCTGGACCCGTTCATTTCAATGGGGCTGTGCACATGAATGGTGATTTTTACGCATCACTTGTGCGTTGCGTGAAAATCGCAGCATGCTTTATATTGTGCGTTTTTCACGACACAGTCCCCATAGAATTGAATGGGGCTGCGTGAAAATCGCAGGCATCCACAAGCAAGTGCAGATGCGGTGCGATTTTCACACATGGTTGCTAGGTGATGATCAGAATGGGAGTCAACTGGAGACGACCAAGCACCCCCTGCTCTGTAGAGGGGAGGATGCCTGGTCCATTGGAAAAGGTCAGAAAGTGACAGAAACACTACCAAAATGGATCGGGAACACCATGGGAAGATGTCTGGACGCATCTTGGACTCCCAGGTCACTGCTGGGAACCATGTTGTCCGAGTTGTACGCCACTGTTACAGACTGACTAAATGACGCACAAAACCCCCCCAAAAATCTATTTTACAGAAAAATTGTTAGGAAACATTATTTTCTGTATATTCAATTGTATATAAAGTGCAAGTGCTGCAAAAATTACAAGCAAGAGGCACTCCTAAACAGCCTGCATAACACATAAAGGAGGGCCTCATTCACATTGTGGTACAATTGTTCAGGTAGTGGGACTCTTACACTCATAAAGCTTATGCACTAAGTGAAAGGGCTGCCAAAAATTACAAGGAACCGCCACTCCAAAACACCCTTTGTTACACATAAAGGAGGGCATCATACACTCCCTTGAAAAATTATGATTGATGGCCTGCTGGTGACCCTCAAAAACATTTGGAGCAAGGGCCTGCTGATCTGACCTTCTAAAACCTTAGGGGCGAAGACCTGCTGCCGCATTGGTGACTCTAGATAACCTCTGGGCTATTGCACGTCTCCGTGACGACGACGATCCATTTAGATGTCTGACCTATCAACTTTCGATGTTCTTTTCTGCGCCTACCAAGGTGATCATGGATAACGAGGAATCAGGGTTCGATGCCAGAGAGAGAGCTTGAGAAAGGTATACCACATCCAAGGGAGGTCAATGGCTGAAATGTGATCGGGCGGCAATGTGGGTCAAATTATTAAATCAGAAAAATCGAAGGAAGGAAGCAAGCGCACGGCAATTACCCACTCCCAACGCGGGGAGGTAGTGACAATAAATAACAATACAGGTGAACAGCTGATCCACCGGGAGTCCGAGACGCCGCAACGTTGAGGTCGCCCTATTTTTGATGCCGGCGCTTGTATCCTGACCCCTCGCCACATCGGTTGTGTTGTGGAGGAGAGTAATGAGTGGAGGAGCTGGCGTGCTGAAAAAAAAGGGGGTGCTCAGGATGCTGCCATTTTAGCCTGCTGTTGAGCCTGTAGTGGATTCCTGCCACAAAGCCTGTAGTGGATTCCTGTTGCCCTTGTGGGAGAGGTTGACCCGGATGACCTGGATTGTACCATCTGATCATAGTGTCGAGCGACAGGTCCTTTAAACTTGGACACAGGATCATCAGGGGTGATTAACTCGGGGGGTACAGTTTGTATTGCCTCCGACCGCAACTCACGTTAGTTTTTGCCCCTAGGTCTGCCTCTACTGTGAAGGTGTATAAGTAGTGGGGGTGATACCCCCGGCAGCTGATAGAGGGTTTGTCTTTCCACAGTGACTGTGAGTATGCGGATAGGTATGCAGTCTGAGGCTATTGCGGACTGAAGGAAAAACTATATATAACCCTGTCTTCACCCAGTTTGCATAATTAATGATACTGTCTCTCTTTGAACTAACTACCTGTACCTTCCGATACGCCTGAACCTTATGCCCTGTGTCACAGCTCTGCAAGGAATCCACCTCTCCCGGTCAGGGTCTTGATGGACATTGCTAACATCACTAACGTTTCTCCCTTTTGAACTGATTTTTTCACCACTGGATGGATTTTGAGCTGATCTTCTCGTTGTCGGATTGACTTTCCGTGTTGGAAACGATTCAAATGTGGAAATAATTTACTGTCTATATTCCGATTGTGATTAATTTAAGAAGGGGGACTATATCTGTTTCCTTCGGGCTTTTAAACCGCTCTGGTATTGAGAGCGGGAGGGAGAAGGGAAAAGGCAAAGAAGAGAAAAGGGGGGAGGGGGAAAGGCGGAGGGAAAGGAAAAGAAAGGGAAAGGAAAAGAAAAGGAAAAAAAAAGAAAAGAGAAGGGGAAGGGAATAAAAAAAAAAAAAAATAAATAAATAAAAAAATAAAAATAAAAAAAAGGGAGAATTGAAATGCCGTCTAAGAAAAGGGAAGAACCGCGTGGCCCTGCGGGAAGCATCGCTAGGAGATCAGCCGTAGGTTTGGAAAGTGGGTCTAAACAATCGGGCCTAAATAAATACCTGATCCCGAATTCACCAGGGCCAAGATCTCCACAAAAAGAAAACACTTTGGATTCTAGACCGCAGGGTCCTAGGCATGAGACGTCAGTTGAAGGGGGAGAGGGAGAGAGGGGAACCCCAGTGACATATACAGAAACAGATGTAAAAATGGTGCAGGATATGGAGCGGTTGCAAGAGATGGAAAAAAAGATCCCCCCCCTAGAGAAATCCGTTCAGAAATTAGAGAAGGAAGTGACATCTTTAAAACAGATAAACGTTAAGATGGAACAAAAATTGGTAGACCAGGAGGATAGATCAAGAAGGTCAAATATAAGATGTGTGGGAATCCCTGAGCGGGTGGAGGGAGAAAACTGTACTGATTTTATGGAGAGATGGTTAAGGGAAAACAGTAGAGAAGGCATTCTTTCCCCCCTGTTTTCCATCGAAAGAGCACATAGGGCCCCCACAAAAAACAGGGTACCAGGAGATTATCCTAGACCGATACTGGTGAAATGCCTACTATCCAAGGACCGAGATGGAATATTAGCCGACGCTAGAACCTCGGAAAGATACTATATACAGGGGGTAAAGATTCAACTTTTTCCAGATTATTCATTTAGTACTAATGCACAAAGAAGAGAGTTTATATCGGTAAAAAAAAGACTAAGGGAGGCAGGTATAAAGTATAGTCTATTTTTTCCAGCAAAACTAAGGGTGGAACATAATGGCAAGTTCGTTTTCTTTCAGACCCCGGAGGAAGTTAGCGAATGGGCGGACGGGGAGGGTCTTTGAGGCTGGGGGGGGAGGTGGTGATAGGAGCCAATATGCTAAGATATGGAGTCGCCCGGACTGCCGACCAGCAGAAGGGGGGACTACTTGGATGGGAGGGTATATGGAGGGGTTGGGGGGGCGGGGCGTGGAGAGAGAATTTTTTTTTTTTTTTGCTATCCTTGAGTGGATCAAGAGGTTTCTGCCAGCCATCGTCTGCCTCCAGGAGACACATTTAGATAAAGAATCAGTAAGGTGGTTGGAGCGGAGATGGATGGTGGCGGGATATCATTCGGTATATACTACCTATTCTAGAGGGGTCTCGATTCTGATACATAATAGGATTAAATTTGAGGCTCTGGCATGTGAGGCCGACGATTGTGGCAGGTACCTCTTTCTGCATTGCTATGTAGAGGGGAAAAAAACCGTACTTGCAAATATATTCCACCACCATATAAATCAGATGTTTTGTACCAATTGTATAGATTTATGTTGAACAAACAGGAATGTATGTTGATTGCGGTCGGCGACTATAACGCGGTTATGGATCCACTCAGGGATAGGATGTCTAGTGGAAGGGGAGGAGCACAAAATGTAGAGTTATGTAAATTAGTGTATGAATTTAATTGGGTAGATGTTTGGCGGGTGCAGAACCCGGATGAAATTAATTATTCTTGCTACTCAAAAACACACCAAACCTGGTCGAGAATAGATATGATTCTGGGAAATAAAAATCTAATATCTCAAAATAGGATTAGGATAAACTATATACCCATGGCTTTATCGGACCATAGTGCAATGGTAATGGAGTTGGAGCTGAATAAAAATAAAACCTTGCCGTTGTTTAAGTTTAACCCCCATTGGCTATTATTAATCTCAGATAAAGAGAGTAAAATAGAAGAGTTAAAACTTTTTTTCATAGAAAATAATGGTTCTGCCGGTAGACTTGTGGTCTGGGACACTTCTAAGGCATTTTTGAGGGGATTACTGTTCAAAAAAGTAAACTACTGGAAAAAAAATACTAGAGAGAACGGGAAAGTATTGGAAAAAAAATTACAAGAGGCTGGAATGATATGTATGACATACCCTACTGTACTCAATAAGAGAGTTTGGGAGGAAGAACAAGAAAAGTTGAGGTTATATCAGTTAGAAAAAAGTAGGAAAGAATTGCTCCTTCAGGGGATTAAGTCGGCCTCGGAGGGTGAAAAGGTCGGTAAAATACTAGCAAATATAGTGAGAAATCAAAAAGGGAAATCATGGATCTGCGCGATTAAAGATAAAACGGGAAAATTACTTACCGTACCTGAAGATATAAAAAAAAGTGTTTGGGGACTATTTCCAAGAGCTATATAAATCCAGAGTACAATACTCAAAACAAGAGTTAGATTCCTATTTAGATAAGATTGATTTTAATAGGATATCTGAGGTTCAAAAATAATTTTTGGAAAAAGAAATAACGGTGGCAGATATAAATTCAGCTCTGGGTAAGGTTAAACTCAAGAAAACACCAGGTGGAGACGGGCTCCCCTTTGAAATATAAAAAAACCTTCTCACAGGTATTAGTTCCAGAATTAAAAATAACACTGGACGAGGCTCGAAAATTAGGTGAACTACCGAGTTCTATGAAGATAAACAAAAATGACCCAGGGTATCCCTAGGACAGGTAAGGAACAGTGCCCACCCTTGATAGCCGCAGGGGATACACCTAAAGTCTAACTCGGTAAAAGCTCCCGAGTGAAATAGCAGAAACAAATGAGGAGAGAGCTCATATTACCAAAAATATACATTTTTTACAATATGTTAAAAATAACAGAGAAAGAAAGGTAGATTAGTACATAAGATGCCGTGAAGCAAGGTGATGAGAGCGGAGAACAAAAGAGCGCCACCCTGGGAGGAAAAGGCACACGGATATGAACATAAAGAGATCTAATATACAATAATGTCTGACATGGGAAAGAAGAGTCTTGGGTACAGTGCCCAACCCATGAAGTGAGTAGATAGATGATGAAACCATACAATATCAGGTAGAGCGAGGTCAACTCCTGTACCCCCCCTGGGAACAATTGCGAACGCAAAAAGGTAGAAGTACATAGCATGAAAGGCAAAGTGCAGGTGGACACAAGTGACCACACAACCAGCGGGGGGCAGGGGGGACCGGAGCTCACCTGAATAAACCGTGTGCAAAGAGACCCAGGGTGGCGCTACCCCAACGCGCGTTTCGGCGTGCCTTCGTCAGGGGGTAGCGCCATCACTGTGAACCGGGTTTAAATAGGCTCTCTTAGCCAATGAAAATGAATACTTACTCGTCCCCCAGGTGTACATGTTACGAAGGCGCGCAGTAATCCTGGTGATCCGCATCCGGCCGCCCCACAGCCGGCGTCCCGCCGGCACGCCTACACCATGTGATAATGTCACATGATCGGGCAGCTTTGACGTAAGGACGCACGGGTGAGAGGCGCCGGAGGCAGCACCCAGGATGACGCGCGCACACATGACAGAGGGGGAGGAGCATAGAAAGACCAGCGGATAACCCAGGGAATGCCCTTCAGTTTTAAAGTCAGTAAACCAGGCCATATCAATAGATGTTACTATAAGTGTGCCGCATCAAAACATCAGTGCGGCATATGTAAATCTGTAACAATATATATATATGCATATACAAAAAAATGATACTAAGGTACGAATACAATATAATGCATGATTAGAATTATATATATATTATATACATATAAACTAAATAGTAATAAAATTAATGACATCAATAACAGATGCATATGGCAACATGATTAAGAATACCGAACATGATTGCAATCAAGTGTGATTAAAAAGCATTACTTATGATCTAAATCAATAAATAGATATATGGATAAATAAATAAATAAACAAATATATGTGATGGTGCAAGTAAGGAACTAATAAAGTTCATAAGAGCTGAGAAGGAGGTGTGAGACATGTATAGTGATTAATAATCAAGCCCTGGTGCAATGGGAGAAAAGGGGAAAAAAGGTGAAACAAAGAGTGGACCTCTAAAAAAAGGGGCCACTATAAATTGTGTATTATCATATCATCGCCAATGGTGTCACTGTAGGGGACAGCACTAGTGTTGACATGAAGGTAAATATGTATGGCTTATGCCCGGAAAAAGTGAAGTGCAAGCGAAGTGCTAGATGCGAGAAGGGAGAACAAATAAAGAGTGAGGACATGTGTAGAAGGAAAACAGCCAATATATATATGATGGCTATGTCCATAAGTCAGTCCCACAGACGTAACACACAAAAAAAGAAGCAATAATAGCATCATGTTGGGAATAATCCATTCTTGAGGAAGTCAGATAGACATAAGAACGCTGGGTATCCATCAATTGGAGGGCTAAAGAGAGAAGGAAGGGAAAGTAATCAATGATAAAATATGAAAATATGGAAGACTCATAAGAATACGAATCAGTCAAATTATATATAGACCACAATTAAAAGAAAAGGAATAAGGTCCACAGTAGTGGGCCCAGCAGTTAAAGAAAAGAAGAGAAGCCCAGATTCTCATTAAGGCCATTAGGGCGCAATGTCCCAAGGGTCCATATCCAGCGGCTCTCTTTTTGAGCAAGCCGCTTGGATGTGTTGCCTGCACGTAGATCTACCTGGATGCAGTCTATGCCTCTGACTCTGAGGCATCTTGGATTACATGAGTGAAATTCCTTGAAATGCCTCGGGATGGGTTTTAAGGTCTCAATCTCCTTCACCTCCTGTGCATTAATAATACCTCTCACGTGCTCCCGCACACGGACCCTCAACTCACGGGTCGTCAAACCAATGTAAATCTTGGGACATGGGCACACCGCGTAATAGACGATTCGTGTGCTGGAGCACGTGAGAGACTGAAGAATTTTAAAGGATCTCGCTCCAGATGAATCCACAAAGTCAGAGGCACGCTCCATATTTGGGCATGCAGCACATCTGCCGCATGGTCTAAAGCCAACCTTAAGGCTTACCTTGTCCAATACAAAGTTGAGATGGTGTCGGTTGAAGGTAGCCTCGAACTAGACTATCCCGTAAGGTGTTAGCCCTACGTGCCGTGACTAAAGGTCGTGTAGATAGAATTTTTTCTAAGATGGGATCCGTCAGTAAAATGGACCAATGTGAGGCCAGGATCTCCCTCATTCTTGTCCACTGTGAGTGGTATGTGCTTACAAATCTAATTTTGCTATCCGGTATCTTATCTCCTTTAGTTTGCAGCAAAAGAGTTTGGTCCTGAATTTTAGCTCGCCAATAGGCTTTTTTAATTGCCCGATGGCTGTAGCCCCTGGCAAGAAAACGATCCTTCAGTTCACTGGCCTGTCTTTCAAAGGTAGCATCGTCCGAGCAAATTCGACGGACGAACTGGCCCACAGGGATGGCAGAAATAGTACTACTCGGATGCAACGATGTAGCATGTAGATAGGCATTGACGGCCGTCTCTTTCCGAAAAACATCCGTCCTGAGAAGGCCGCCAACATCCCTGAATACAGAGACATCCAGGAAATCAACCCTCTCCCTGCTGTGAGTATAAGTCAATTTGATGTTCCTAGAGTTGGTATTCAATAATTCAAAGAAAGTGTGAAGTTGTTCCTCATTACCCTGCCAGATCAGAAAGACGTCATCTATGTACCGCGCCCAGAGAATGGCGCGGTCCATGATGACGTGTCTGTCTGACAGGAAAAGGTCCCTCTCCCACAGCCCCAGGAACAGATTGGCATAAGCCGGCGCACATGCCGCGCCCATAGCTGTCCCCTGGAGCTGTAGGAAGAAGGACCCATTGAACGAGAAGAAATTCTTCGTCAGCACAAACTTGAGAAGTTGCAGCAAGAAGAGGGAGAACTCCCTGGGTAAGTTACCGACAGAAAGAAAGAACTCCACTGCCCGTAGACCATCTACATGTTGGATACTCGTATAGAGAGACTCCACATCACATGTTACCAGGATATTATCCTCCTCAAGAGTAATACCCTGTATCCTTTGCAGGAAATCAGATGTATCTCTAACATGTGATGGTAGAGTCTCCACGATGGGTTTAAGATAAAAATCTAGAAGCTTACAAACATTCTCTACCATACTATTGCATCCGGATATAATAGGCCTACCTGGAGGTACAGAAGAATTCTTATGGACTTTTGGTAGTAAATATAGTGTAGGAATCGATGGTTCCTGAATAATAAGAGATTCATACATCTGTTTCGATATAATATTTTCCTCCAGTCCAGCATCCAAGATTTTCAGAAGTTCACCTCTGAAAGAAATAGTAGGGTTGAAGGTTAGCTTCCGATAGCAAATGGGGTCCCTTAACTGTCGATAGGCTTCCGCCAAATACATGCTGCGGGGCCACATCACCAAATTCCCCCCCTTGTCAGCTGGTTTGTAAATAACATCCGGAAGGTTTTTAAGTTTGTCAAGGCTCTGTCGTTGGTCCTTATTTAGGTTATCATATGGAACTGATGTAGAAATCCGTTCAAAGTCCTTGCTAACCGTCTTAACAAAGAGGTTGATTGCCGGACACAGTGACAAAGGGGGGAATTTCTTAGATCTCTTTTTAATAGCTGATGGTATCTCATTGACAATACTGGCAGTGGGTCTCTCCTGTTCTAAGAGGAGGTCCTCCAAAATATGGAGGGCTCGCTGTTCCTCCTCAGAGCTCAGAGAGCCAATGGAATCACTCCTACAGTGCCATCTCTTCATCATTAGAGAGCGACCAAAAAGGTGCAAATCCTTAGTGGCAGAGAAACAATCGAACCTACAGCTAGGTACATAGGATAATCCCTTCTCCAGCAGAGAGATATCTGTGCCAGAGAGGGTATAATCAGATAGATTAATTACCTTAGGTTCCCTATCCAGATGTTTTGTGGTGGTGATTGGTTCCGGTTGTTTCTTCCGTCCTGGTCCACCGCCCTGCTCCATTTTTCTTTTGTTGTTTTTGTTACGAGTCTGGTGAGCAGGATAGGTACCCTGTGACTGGGACTCCCCCATAGATGACATGGAAGAGACTGAGGACGATCTGCTTCGGGATCCGGTTCTGTAGGAGTCTCGACCCTTCCACTTGTATATACGATTCTGTTGTGCATCGTTGTTATCTCTGGAGAACTTTTGGATTTTGACCTCCTGAATGTCTTTTTCCCAGACGGGGTATTTTGTATCCAGTTGTTCCTGGAAGGTCTTCAAAAGTTCCGGACTACAGATGTTGGATAAATGTGTCTGCAGAAGATCAATCTCTGCATCATATATATATTGGCTGTTTTCCTTCTACACATGTCCTCACTCTTTATTTGTTCTCCCTTCTCGCATCTAGCACTTCGCTTGCACTTCACTTTTTCCGGGCATAAGCCATACATATTTACCTTCATGTCGACACTAGTGCTGTCCCCTACATTGACACCATTGGCGATGATATGATAATACACAATTTATAGTGGCCCCTTTTTTTAGAGGTCCACTCTTTGTTTCACCTTTTTTCCCCTTTTCTCCCATTGCACCAGGGCTTGATTATTAATCACTATACATGTCTCACACCTCCTTCTCAGCTCTTATGAACTTTATTAGTTCCTTACTTGCACCATCACATATATTTGTTTATTTATTTGTTTATCCATATATCTATTTATTGATTCAGATCATAAGTAATGCTTTTTAATCACACTTGATTGCAATCATGTTCGGTTGCAATCAAGCATTATATTGTATTCGTACCTTAGTATCATTTTTTTGTATATGCATATATATATATTGTTACAGATTTACATATGCCGCACTGATGTTTTGATGCGGCACACTTATAGTAACATCTATTGATATGGCCTGGTTTACTGACTTTAAAACTGAAGGGCATTCCCTGGGTTATCCGCTGGTCTTTCTATGCTCCTCCCCCTCTGTCATGTGTGCGCGCGTCATCCTGGGTGCTGCCTCCGGCGCCTCTCACCCGTGCGTCCTTACGTCAAAGCCGCCCGATCATGTGACATTATCACATGGTGTAGGCGTGCCGGCGGGACGCCGGCTGTGGGGCGGCCGGATGCGGATCACCAGGATTACTGCGCGCCTTCGTAACATGTACACCTGGGGGACGAGTAAGTATTCATTTTCATTGGCTAAGAGAACCTATTTAAACCCGGTTCACAGTGATGGCGCTACCCCCTGACGAAGGCACGCCAAAACGCGCGTTGGGGTAGCGCCACCCTGGGTCTCTTTGCACACGGTTTATTCAGGTGAGCTCCGGTCCCCCCTGCCCCCCGCTGGTTGTGTGGTCACTTGTGTCCACCTGCACTTTGCCTTTCATGCTATGTACTTCTACCTTTTTGCGTTCGCAATTGTTCCCAGTGGGGGTACAGGAGTTGACCTCGCTCTACCTGATATTGTATGGTTTCATCATCTATCTACTCACTTCATGGGTTGGGCACTGTACCCAAGACTCTTCTTTCCCATGTCAGACATTAATGTATATTAGATCTCTTTATGTTCATATCCGTGTGCCTTTTCCTCCCAGGGTGGCGCTCTTTTGTTCTCCGCTCTCATCACCTTGCTTCACGGCATCTTATGTACTAATCTACCTTTCTTTCTCTGTTATTTTTAACATATTGTAATAAAATTTATATATTTTTGGTAATATGAGTAGGGATGAGCGAACTCGAACTGTATAGTTCGGGTTCGTACCGAATTTTGGGGTGTCCGTGACACGGACCCGAACCCGGACATTTTCGTAAAAGTCCGGGTTCGGGTTCGGTGTTCGTCGCTTTCTTCGCGCTTTTGTGACGCTTTCTTGGCGCTTTTTGAAAGGCTGCAAAGCAGCCAATCAACAAGCGTCATACTACTTGCCCCAAGAGGCCATCACAGCCATGCCTACTATTGGCATGGCTGTGATTGGCCAGAGCACCATGTGACCCAGCCTCTATTTAAGCTGGAGTCACATAGCGCCGCCCGTCACTCTGCTCTGATTAGCGTAGGGAGAGGTTGCGGCTGCGACAGTAGGGCGAGATTAGGCAGATTAACTCCTCCAAAGGACTTGATTAACTGATCGATCTGCAGCTGTGGATCATTGAGCTGCTGATCCTCAATTGCTCACTGTTTTTAGGCTGCCCAGACCG
Organism: Bufo gargarizans; assembly: GCF_014858855.1. Lineage (NCBI taxonomy): Eukaryota > Metazoa > Chordata > Amphibia > Anura > Bufonidae > Bufo > Bufo gargarizans. The sequence goes on from NC_058080.1 coordinate 207,742,947, forward strand.
TTTGTCAGTCACATTTTTCTGGGGTGATCGGCGGCCATTTTGTGTCTTGTGGTGCGCCAGCACAAGCTGCGACCAAGTGCATTTAACCCTCAATGGTGTGGTTGTTTTTTGGCTAAAGCCTACATCAGGGTGAAGCTGTCACACCAAGTGCATTTAACCAGCAATAGTCTGTTCATTTTTTGGCCATATACAAAATCAGGGGCAAGCTGCGCCTGTCACCAAGTGCATTTAACCCTCAATGGTGTGGTTGTTTTTTGGCTAAAGCCTACATCAGGGTGAAGCTGTCACACCAAGTGCATTTAACCAGCAATAGTCTGTTCATTTTTTGGCCATATACTAAATCAGGGGCAAGCTGCGCCTGTCACCAAGTGCATTTAACCCTCAATGGTGTGGTTGTTTTTTGGCTAAAGCCTACATCAGGGTGAAGCTGTCACACCAAGTGCATTTAACCAGCAATAGTCTGTTTATTTTTTGGCCATATCCCAGTCTAATTCTGTCACTAAATCCATACCGGTCACCCAGCGCCTAAATACTAGGCCTCAAATTTATATCCCGCTAAATCTGTCCTTAGTGCTGTAGCTGGGCGAGTTATTTAGTGTCCGTTCAAGCACATTTCTTGTTCTGGGTTGAAATACAATTCCCAATTTAGCAATTTCATAATTTAGTGGTTTCTGCTATATCAGAGCTATTTGAAATCTATCCCTAAAAGGGTATATAATATTCAAGGTGCACATTGGGTCATTCAGAATAACTTCACACACACCCGCTACTGTGTATTTCCAAGTCTAATTCTGGCACTAAACCCATACCTGTCACCCAGCGCCTAAATACTAGGCCTCAAATTTATATCCCGCTAAATCTGTCCCTAGTGCTGTAGCTGGGCGAGTTATTTAGTGTCCGTTCAAGCACATTTCTTGTTCTGGGTTGAAATACAATTCCCAATTTAGCAATTTCATAATTTAGTGGTTTCTGCTATATCAGAGCTATTTGAAATCTATCCCTAAAAGGGTATATAATATTCAAGGTGCACATTGGGTCATTCAGAATAACTTCACACACACCCGCTACTGTGTATTTCCAAGTCTAATTCTGGCACTAAACCCATACCTGTCACCCAGCGCCTAAATACTAGGCCTCAAATTTATATCCCGCTAAATCTGTCCCTAGTGCTGTAGCTGGGCGAGTTATTTAGTGTCCGTTCAAGCACATTTCTTGTTCTGGGTTGAAATACAATTCCCAATTTAGCAATTTCATAATTTAGTGGTTTCTGCTATATCAGAGCTATTTGAAATCTATCCCTAAAAGGGTATATAATATTCAAGGTGCACATTGGGTCATTCAGAATAACTTCACACACGCCCGCTACTGTGTATTTCCAAGTCTAATTCTGGCACTAAACCCATACCTGTCACCCAGCGCCTAAATACTAGGCCTCAAATTTATATCCCGCTAAATCTGTCCTTAGTGCTGTAGCTGGGCGAGTTATTTAGTGTCCGTTCAAGCACATTTCTTGTTCTGGGTTGAAATACAATTCCCAATTTAGCAATTTCATAATTTAGTGGTTTCTGCTATATCAGAGCTATTTGAAATCTATCCCTAAAAGGGTATATAATATTCAAGGTGCACATTGGGTCATTCAGAATAACTTCACACACACCCGCTACTGTGTATTTCCAAGTCTAATTCTGGCACTAAACCCATACCTGTCACCCAGCGCCTAAATACTAGGCCTCAAATTTATATCCCGCTAAATCTGTCCCTAGTGCTGTAGCTGGGCGAGTTATTTAGTGTCCGTTCAAGCACATTTCTTGTTCTGGGTTGAAATACAATTCCCAATTTAGCAATTTCATAATTTAGTGGTTTCTGCTATATCAGAGCTATTTGAAATCTATCCCTAAAAGGGTATATAATATTCAAGGTGCACATTGGGTCATTCAGAATAACTTCACACACACCCGCTACTGTGTATTTCCAAGTCTAATTCTGGCACTAAACCCATACCTGTCACCCAGCGCCTAAATACTAGGCCTCAAATTTATATCCCGCTAAATCTGTCCCTAGTGCTGTAGCTGGGCGAGTTATTTAGTGTCCGTTCAAGCACATTTCTTGTTCTGGGTTGAAATACAATTCCCAATTTAGCAATTTCATAATTTAGTGGTTTCTGCTATATCAGAGCTATTTGAAATCTATCCCTAAAAGGGTATATAATATTCAAGGTGCACATTGGGTCATTCAGAATAACTTCACACACACCCGCTACTGTGTATTTCCAAGTCTAATTCTGGCACTAAACCCATACCTGTCACCCAGCGCCTAAATACTAGGCCTCAAATTTATATCCCGCTAAATCTGTCCCTAGTGCTGTAGCTGGGCGAGTTATTTAGTGTCCGTTCAAGCACATTTCTTGTTCTGGGTTGAAATACAATTCCCAATTTAGCAATTTCATAATTTAGTGGTTTCTGCTATATCAGAGCTATTTGAAATCTATCCCTAAAAGGGTATATAATATTCAAGGTGCACATTGGGTCATTCAGAATAACTTCACACACACCCGCTACTGTGTATTTCCAAGTCTAATTCTGGCACTAAACCCATACCTGTCACCCAGCGCCTAAATACTAGGCCTCAAATTTATATCCCGCTAAATCTGTCCTTAGTGCTGTAGCTGGGCGAGTTATTTAGTGTCCGTTCAAGCACATTTCTTGTTCTGGGTTGAAATACAATTCCCAATTTAGCAATTTCATAATTTAGTGGTTTCTGCTATATCAGAGCTATTTGAAATCTATCCCTAAAAGGGTATATAATATTCAAGGTGCACATAGGGTCATTCAGAATAACTTCACACACCCGCTACTGTGCATTTCCAAATCTAATTCTGTCACTAAACCCATACCTGTCACCCAGCGCCTAAATACTAGGCCTCAAATTTATATCCCGCTAAATCTCTCGTTACCGCTGTCCTGTTGTGGCTGGGAAAGTTATTTAGTGTCCGTCAAAGCACATTTTTTGTTCTGGGTTGAAATACAATTCCCAATTTAGCAATTTCATAATTTAGTCGTTTCTGCTATATCAGAGCTACAGACGTGGACAAAATTGTTGGTACCCTTTGGTCAATGAAAGAAAAAGTCACAATGGTCACAGAAATAACTTTAATCTGACAAAAGTAATAATAAATTAAAATTCTATAAATGTTAACCAATGAAAGTCAGACATTGTTTTTCAACCATGCTTCAACAGAATTATGTAAAAAAATAAACTCATGAAACAGGCATGGACAAAAATGATGGTACCCCTAGAAAACACAGAACATAATGTGACCAAAGGGACATGTTAATTCAAGGTGTGTCCACTAATTAGCATCACAGGTGTCTACAACCTTGTAATCAGCCATTGGGCCTATATATATGGCTCCAGGTAATCACTGTGTTGTTTGGTGATATGGTGTGTACCACACTCGACATGGACCAGAGGAAGCAAAGGAAAGAGCTGTCTCAAGAGATCAGAAAGAAAATTATAGACAAGCATGTTAAAGGTAAAGGCTATAAGACCATCTCCAAGCAACTAGATGTTCCTGTGAGTACAGTTGCACATATTATTCATAAGTTTAAGATCCATGGGACTGTAGCCAACCTCCCTGGACGTGGCCGCAGGAGGAAAATTGATGACAAATCTAAGAGACGGATAATCCGAATGGTAACAAAAGAGCCTAGAAAGACTTCTAAAGAGATTCAAGGTGAACTTCATGCTCAAGGAACATCAGTGTCAGATCGCACCATCCGTCGTTGTTTGAGCCAAAGTGGACTACATGGGAGACGACCAAGGAGGACACCATTGTTGAAAACGAATCATAAAAAAGCAAGACTGGAATATGCCAAACTACATGTTGACAAGCCACAAAGCTTCTGGGAGAATGTCCTGTGGACAGATGAGACAAAAATCGAAGTTTTTGCCAAGGCACATCAGCTGTATGTTCACAGACGAAAAAATGAAGCATATCAAGAAAAGAACACTGTCCCTACTGTGAAACATGGAGGAGGCTCTGTTATGTTCTGGGGCTGCTTTGCTGCGTCTGGCACAGGGTGTCTTGAATCTGTGCAGGGTACAATGAAATCTCAAGACTATCAAGGAATTCTAGAGAGAAATGTACTAGCCAGTGTCAGAAAGCTTGGTCTCAGTCGCAGGTCATGGGTCTTGCAACAGGACAATGACCCAAAACACACCGCTAAAAACACCCAAGAATGGCTAAGAGGAAAAAATTGGACTATTCTAAAGTGGCCTTCTATGAGCCCTGACCTCAATCCTATTGAGCATCTTTGGAAGGAGCTGAAACATGCAGTCTGGAAAAGGCACCCTTCAAACCGGACACAACTGGAGCAGTTTGCTCATGAGGAGTGGGCCAAAATACCTGCTGAGAGGTGCAGATGTCTCATTGACAGTTACAGGAAGCGTTTGATTGCAGTGATTGCCTCAAAAGGTTGCGCAACAAAATATTAAGTTAGGGGTACCATCATTTTTGTCCATGCCTGTTTCATGAGTTTATTTTTTTACATAATTCTGTTGAAGCATGGTTGAAAAACAATGTCTGACTTTCATTGGTTAACATTTATAGAATTTTAATTTATTATTACTTTTGTCAGATTAAAGTTATTTCTGTGACCATTGTGACTTTTTCTTTCATTGACCAAAGGGTACCAACAATTTTGTCCACGTCTGTATTTGAAATCTATCCCTAAAAGGGTAGATCATATTGAAGGTGCACATAGGGTCATTCAGAATAACTTCACACACACGCTTCTGTGCATTTCCAAGTCTAATTCTGTCACTAAATCCATACCGGTCACCCAGCGCCTAAATACTAGGCCTCAAATTTATATCCCGCTGAATTTGAATACAATACATTGGGCCAAATAATATATTTGTTGTTGTGGTGAACCATAACAATGAGAAAAACATCTAGTAAGGGACGCGGACGTGGACATGGTCGTGGTGGTGTTAGTGGACCCTCTGGTGCTGGGAGAGGACGTGGCCGTTCTGCCACATCCACACGTCCTAGTGTACCAACTACCTCAGGTCCCAGTAGCCGCCAGAATTTACAGCGATATATGGTGGGGCCCAATGCCGTTCTAAGGATGGTAAGGCCTGAGCAGGTACAGGCATTAGTCAATTGGGTGGCCGACAGTGGATCCAGCACGTTCACATTATCTCCCACCCAGTCTTCTGCAGAAAGCGCACAGATGGCGCCTGAAAACCAACCCCATCAGTCTGTCACATCACCCCCATGCATACCAGGGAAACTGTCTCAGCCTCAAGTTATGCAGCAGTCTCTTATGCTGTTTGAAGACTCCGCTGGCAGGGTTTCCCAAGGGCATCCACCTAGCCCTTCCCCAGCGGTGAAAGACATAGAATGCACTGACGCACAACCACTTATGTTTCCTGATGATGAGGACATGGGAATACCACCTCAGCATGTCTCTGATGATGACGAAACACAGGTGCCAACTGCTGCGTCTTTCTGCAGTGTGCAGACTGAACAGGAGGTCAGGGATCAAGACTGGGTGGAAGACGATGCAGGGGACGATGAGGTCCTAGACCCCACATGGAATGAAGGTCGTGCCACTGACTTTCACAGTTCGGAGGAAGAGGCAGTGGTGAGACCGAGCCAACAGCGTAGCAAAAGAGGGAGCAGTGGGCAAAAGCAGAACACCCGCCGCCAAGAGACTCCGCCTGCTACTGACCGCCGCCATCTGGGACCGAGCACCCCAAAGGCAGCTTCAAGGAGTTCCCTGGCATGGCACTTCTTCAAACAATGTGCTGACGACAAGACCCGAGTGGTTTGCACGCTGTGCCATCAGAGCCTGAAGCGAGGCATTAACGTTCTGAACCTGAGCACAACCTGCATGACCAGGCACCTGCATGCAAAGCATGAACTGCAGTGGAGTAAACACCTTAAAACCAAGGAAGTCACTCAGGCTCCCCCTGCTACCTCTTCTGCTGCTGCCGCCTCGGCCTATTCTGCTGCTGCCGCCTCGGCCTCTTCCTCCGCCTCTGGAGGAATGTTGGCACCTGCCGCCCAGCAAACAGGGGATGTACCACCAACACCACCACCACCACCTCCGTCACCAAGCGTCTCAACCATGTCACACGCCAGCGTTCAGCTCTCCATCTCACAAACATTTGATAGAAAGCGTAAATTCCCACCTAGCCACCCTCGATCCCTGGCCCTGAATGCCAGCATTTCTAAACTACTGGCCTATGAAATGCTGTCATTTAGGCTGGTGGACACAGACAGCTTCAAACAGCTCATGTCGCTTGCTGTCCCACAGTATGTTGTTCCCAGCCGGCACTACTTCTCCAAGAGAGCCGTGCCTTCCCTGCACAACCAAGTATCCGATAAAATCAAGTGTGCACTGCGCAACGCCATCTGTGGCAAGGTCCACCTAACCACAGATACGTGGACCAGTAAGCACGGCCAGGGACGCTATATCTCCCTAACTGCACACTGGGTAAATGTAGTGGCAGCTGGGCCCCAGGCGGAGAGCTGTTTGGCGCACGTCCTTCCGCCGCCAAGGATCGCAGGGCAACATTCTTTGCCTCCTGTTGCCACCTCCTCCTTCTCGGCTTCCTCCTCCTCTTCTTCCACCTGCTCATCCAGTCAGCCACACACCTTCACCACCAACTTCAGCACAGCCCGGGGTAAACGTCAGCAGGCCATTCTGAAACTCATATGTTTGGGGGACAGGCCCCACACCGCACAGGAGTTGTGGCGGGGTATAGAACAACAGACCGACGAGTGGTTGCTGCCGGTGAGCCTCAAGCCCGGCCTGGTGGTGTGTGATAATGGGCGAAATCTCGTTGCAGCTCTGGGACTAGCCAATTTGACGCACATCCCTTGCTTGGCGCATGTGCTGAATTTGGTGGTGCAGAAGTTCATTCACAACTACCCCGACATGTCAGAGCTGCTGCATAAAGTGCGGGCCGTCTGTTCGCGCTTCCGGCGTTCACATCCTGCTGCTGCTCGCCTGTCTGCGCTACAGCGTAACTTCGGCCTTCCCGCTCACCGCCTCATATGCGACGTGCCCACCAGGTGGAACTCCACCTTGCACATGCTGGACAGACTGTGCGAGCAGCAGCAGGCCATAGTGGAGTTTCAGCTGCAGCACGCACGGGTCAGTCGCACTACAGAACAGCACCACTTCACCACCAATGACTGGGCCTCCATGCGAGACCTGTGTGCCCTGTTGCGCTGTTTCGAGTACTCCACCAACATGGCCAGTGGCGATGACACCGTTATCAGCGTTACAATACCACTTCTATGTCTCCTTGAGAAAACACTTAGGGCGATGATGGAAGAGGAGGTGGCCCAGGAGGAGGAGGAGGAGGAAGAGGGGTCATTTTTAGCACTTTCAGGCCAGTCTCTTCGAAGTGACTCAGAGGGAGGTTTTTGGCAACAGCAGAGGCCAGGTACAAATGTGGCCAGCCAGGGCCCACTACTGGAGGACGAGGAGGACGAGGATGAGGAGGAGGTGGAGGAGGATGAGGATGAAGCATGGTCACAGCGGGGTGGCACCCAACGCAGCTCGGGTCCATCACTGGTGCGTGGCTGGGGGGAAAGGCAGGACGATGACGATACGCCTCCCACAGAGGACAGCTTGTCCTTACCCCTGGGCAGCCTGGCACACATGAGCGACTACATGCTGCAGTGCCTGCGCAACGACAGCAGAGTTGCCCACATTTTAACCTGTGCGGACTACTGGGTTGCCACCCTGCTGGATCCACGCTACAAAGACAATGTGCCCACCTTACTTCCTGCACTGGAGCGTGATAGGAAGATGCGCGAGTACAAGCGCACGTTGGTAGACGCGCTACTGAGAGCATTCCCAAATGTCACAGGGGAACAAGTGGAAGCCCAAGGCCAAGGCAGAGGAGGAGCAAGAGGTCGCCAAGGCAGCTGTGTCACGGCCAGCTCCTGTGAGGGCAGGGTTAGCATGGCAGAGATGTGGAAAACTTTTGTCAACACGCCACAGCTAACTGCACCACCACCTGATACGCAACGTGTTAGCAGGAGGCAACATTTCACTAACATGGTGGAACAGTACGTGTGCACACCCCTCCACGTACTGACTGATGGTTCGGCCCCATTCAACTTCTGGGTCTCTAAATTGTCCACGTGGCCAGAGCTAGCCTTTTATGCCTTGGAGGTGCTGGCCTGCCCGGCAGCCAGCGTTTTGTCTGAACGTGTATTCAGCACGGCAGGGGGCGTCATTACAGACAAACGCAGCCGCCTGTCTACAGCCAATGTGGACAAGCTGACGTTCATAAAAATGAACCAGGCATGGATCCCACAGGACCTGTCCGTCCCTTGTCCAGATTAGACATTAACTACCTCCCCATAACCATATATTATTGGACTCCAGGGCACTTCCTCATTCAATCCTATTTTTATTTTCATTTTACCATTATATTGCGAGGCTACCCAAAGTTGAATGAACCTCTCCTCTGCCTGTGTGCTAGGCCTAAATATATGCCAATGGACTGTTGCAGTGGTGGCTGACGTGAAGCCTCATTCTCTGCTATGACATGCAGACTGATTCTCTGCTGACATGAAGACAGATTCTCTGTTACGGGACCTCTCTGCTCTGCCTGTGTGCTAGGCCTAAATATATGCCAATGGACTGTTGCAGTGGTGGCTGACGTGAAGCCTCATTCTCTGCTATGACATGCAGACTGATTCTCTGCTGACATGAAGCCAGATTGTCTGTTACGGGACCTCTCTGCTCTGCCTGTGTGCTAGGCCTAAATATATGCCAATGGACTGTTGCAGTGGTGGCTGACGTGAAGCCTGATTCTCTGCTATGACATGCAGACTGATTCTCTGCTGACATGAAGCCAGATTGTCTGTTACGGGACCTCTCTGCTCTGCCTGTGTGCTAGGCCTAAATATATGCCAATGTACTGTTGCAGTGGTGGGTGACGTGAAGCCTGATTCTCTGCTATGACATGCAGACTGATTCTCTGCTGACATGAAGCCAGATTGTCTGTTACGGGACCTCTCTCCTCTGCCTGTGTGTGTGCTGGGCCTAAATATATGCCAATGGACTGTTGCAGTGGTGGCTGACGTGAAGCCTGATTCTCTGCTATGACATGCAGACTGATTCTCTGCTGACATGAAGCCAGATTGTCTGTTACGGGACCTCTCTCCTCTGCCTGTGTGTGTGCTGGGCCTAAATATATGCCAATGGACTGTTGCAGTGGTGGCTGACGTGAAGCCTCATTCTCTGCTATGACATGCAGACTAATTCTCTGCTGACATGAAGACAGATTCTCTGTTACGGGACCTCTCTCCTCTGCCTGGGTGCCGGGGCCTAAATATCTGAGAATGGACTGTTCCAGTGGTGGGTGACGGGAAGCCAGATTCTCTGCTATGGAACCTCTCTCCAATTGATTTTGGTTAATTTTTATTTATTTAATTTTTATTTTAATTCATTTCCCTATCCACATTTGTTTGCAGGGGATTTACCTACATGTTGCTGCCTTTTGCAGCCCTCTAGCTCTTTCCTGGGCTGTTTTACAGCCTTTTTAGTGCCGAAAAGTTCGGGTCCCCATTGACTTCAATGGGGTTCGGGTTCGGGACGAAGTTCGGATCGGGTTCGGATACCGAACCCGAACATTTCCGGGATGTTCGGCCGAACTTCTCGAACCCGAACATCCAGGTGTTCGCTCAACTCTAAATATGAGCTCTCTCCTCATTTGTTTCTGCGAGTTCTATGAAGGAAGCAATTATTACATTAATCTTAAAAAAGGGGAAGGAACAAACAGACCCCGGCTCATATAGGCCTATATCCCTATTGAACACGGATGCGAAAATTTTGGCAAAAGTTTTAGCAGACAGGCTCTCTAGGGTTATTAAAGAAATAATAAATAAAGACCAGACAGGTTTTATACCGGGTAGAACAATATATTCCAACATAAGAAGGCTATTCCTTAATATTGAAGCTAATACATCAGACGCAGGGGAAAAAGCGATACTCTCATTGGATGCCCAAAAGGCGTTTGATTGCGTTGAATGGGAGTATCTATGGGCAGTATTAAGGAGATTTGGCATAGGAGAAGGATTTATAGGGTGGATTCAGCTAATTTATCATAACCCTAGGGCTAGAGTGGTTGTGGATGGGAGCCTATCCCCCCCGTTTGCCCTATCACGTGGCACAAGGCAGGGATGTCCTCTCTCCCCATTGCTATTTGCAATTGCAATTGAACCCCAGGCAAATATAATAAGAAATGATAGGGAGATTAAAAGTTTTACATATGTGGGTGGAGAAGAAAAATTGCTGATGTATGCAGATGATATTTTACTTTTTTTGCAAAACACTGGGGAACAGTTTAACAAAATAGTAGAGATAATAGATAAGTTTGGTTTTTTTTCCGGCCTAAACATTAATTGGGGTAAATCACACATGTTATTATTAGGAGAGGGGCAACTATAGAGAGACACACGGGTGCACGTTTTAAAAAGGCACGAAAATTTTTAATATCTCGGTATACAAATCTCCGGAAACATAGAAGAATATGAAAAATGAAATGTTCTCCCCTTAATAAAAGAATTAAGAACTAAAATACACATATGGAAAAGATTACCATTGTCAATGCAGGGCAGGGTAAACTTAATAAAAATGGTCTTCCTCCCAAAGATACTTTATGTATTGCAAAACGCCCCAGTAAGAATACCACAAAATACTTTTAAACTATTTGATAGACTAATGGGGGATTTTATGTGGAAAGGTGCGATTCCTCGGATAAAGAAGGAAGTCCTTCAGCTCCAAGTGAAAGAAGGAGGATTAGCGCTTCCTAATCTATTTTTCTATTATTTAATAACACAATACGGGAATATAAAGGATAGTTTAGATAGTCAGATGGGTAGACAAGAATTAAATAGATGGGGATGGAAAGAAAAACTTAATCACTTAGAGGTGTTGGAGTCAGGCTTTTTTGGGAAAAAAAATACTAGTAATAGGATATTCAACTTGTTAGAATACGTATGGGGGGAAATTAAGAAGATATTGGGGATTAAAGGGTTTTTGAAATATACACCGATATGGAAAAATCTTAATTTAAAGGAACTGAAAACAATAAGGGATTATATAGATTGGGAAAAAAAAGGAGTGAAATATCTAGAACAGATTTTCGTGGGAGATAAGCTGAAGGACTTTAATATAATGGTGTCGGAATTCGGGATCCCCTATAGTGACTTGTATAAATATTTTCAGCTTAGGAATGCATTGCGGACAGTGGTACAGGAGGATAGGTATAGAAGGGAAATATCAGATATGCTGGACAAGTTTATTGTAGCAGGAGAAGGAGGTGGAATAACTGCAAAGAGATATAGGATCCTGATGGAGGAAAAAAGAAAAACAATTACAATGCTTGCCGTAAAGAAATGGCAGAAAGACCTAGACTTAGGGATGAGCGAACTCGAACTGTATAGTTCGGGTTCGTACCGAATTTTGGGGTGTCCGTGACACGGACCCGAACCCGGACATTTTCGTAAAAGTCCGGGTTCGGGTTCGGTGTTCGTCGCTTTCTTCGTGCTTTTGTGACGCTTTCTTGGGCTTTTTGAAAGGCTGCAAAGCAGCCAATCAACAAGCGTCATACTACTTGCCCCAAGAGGCCATCACAGCCATGCCTACTATTGGCATGGCTGTGATTGGCCAGAGCACCATGTGACCCAGCCTCTATTTAAGCTGGAGTCACATAGCGCCGCCCGTCACTCTGCTCTGATTAGCGTAGGGAGAGGTTGC